>NW_015151890.1:2171-4688 GCF_000732505.1 Cyprinodon variegatus
AGAAGTTTTAGAGGAAGAAGAAGAAGTAGTATTTTATTTTATTTTTTTAGATTTTAGAAACTCAGAAGCTGATCAAATATCGGGTTAAATATCGGTGGGGTGGCCGATGTCCGATATTCAGTTTTAAGGCCGATACCGATAGGGGGCCGATTATATCGTGCATCCCTACACAACACTGTACCGGCTCCCGAGAGGGAAAGCCTATTAAATGCATGCAAGAGTATGCACAAGCCCATTTCTCCTTGTGCACATTCTGTTTAAAAGTTGCTCTTTGCATCGCTCATACAAGCTTATTTTCCAAAAGAAGATTTGCAATTTTTCCACCATGTCAGACTCACAACCAGTAAGTGAAAATGGGGACGCACACGTAGGACAGCCTTATGTAAACATAACACCAGAATGATTGACGATTAGGAGGACCATTTATTTTGATGATCCACCTGGAAAATCCTCCACTATGCCTTTAAGGCCTAATACAAAAGCTAAAGCCATTATATACGTAGATGCCTCATTGGACTGCGTCTGCCTATGCTGCCCATGAGTCAGAGCATCTGCCATGTTGAATGTGGCAAATCTGCTGATAGACTCGGACACTTAAACAATATCAGGGGGACTTTAATCTCAGAATATATTTTATATTAGTAATATTATTTTTTCAAAGTTTAGTTTTGTATCCCTTTGGCTTTATTCCTGACTTTATTTTCATAAAGAATACGAATAATTAAAAGAATGTAACCTGGCCCTATTACCCCTGGACTGAAATAGTTCTGCAAACTGTGACTATTCTGGAAATGTTTTGATGATTAAGAGGACCACTTATTTTGATGATCCACCTGGAAAATCCTCCACTATACCTTTAAGTTACTACAGTTATTTAGGTTTGTTGCATATTTACTACCTTAGGCTAATGTGCTAATGTATGCTAAGTCCTTCACAGTCTTAAACGTCAACCCCGTTCAACGAGCCAAGCAGAGAGGTCTAACATCTCATTAAATGATACCAGAATCTATTAATATAATTTCAAATTCCTGTTGCAAATCAACAAGTGTATACAATCATTGTATATGGAATACTTCAGCGGTTAGAACCCGAGAGCACAGCTGTCCCTTTGGTCCAGTTCTGATTGGAACCTGCTGGACTCTGTGTTCGGATATCTAACAGACAGTTTCTCATGTTTTCCAGCAGACCCTTGTGATCTTACCTTGGACCCAGAGACGGCCAACAGCTGGCTCCTTCTGTCTGAGGATCTGCAGAAGGTCACTGTTTCCGATCGCTGGCTGAACTACCCGGACAACCCTCAGAGGTTCAACGCAGAGCTGCAGGTTCTGTGCAGTCATGGTCTGACGGGGCGCCATCGCTTCGATGTAGACTGGATGAGCGCCGATAACCGCCACACCGTTGGGGTTGGTCTGGCATATAAAAGTATTCCCAGGAAAGGAACGACCCGAGCTCCATTTGGGCGGAACCGGGTCTCCTGGTTCTTTGCTTTAGAAAGAGATGCTCTGAATGCGTGGCACGATGGTGAGATGTGGAGCTACAATGTTCCTAATGAAGGATTCGAAAAAGTTCGGGTGTGTTTAGATTATGAAGAGGGGGTTCTGTCGTTCTACCTGGTATCTGAAGACTCAGTGGATCATGTTCACACCTTCAGAACCAAATTCACTGAAGCTCTTTACCCTGGTCTTTGTGCTCGCTTTACCTCCAGCTACGCTGCTTTCTGTAACGTCAGCCAGACACCCAAGACGCCTGCAGAGCCTCCCCCAAATCACCCTTAAACCGGGCCTGATCCAACAGGCTGCATCCAGAAGGTTAGATCTCTGCTATGGAGGATAAAAAGTGCCAAAATTAAATGAATAAATACAGCATTAAATAAATAATAAAATGTGTCAATAATTAATTAAATTAATTAAATTGGAATTAAATAAATAAATGTCATTCATTAATTAAAACCACGTCACTAATATAAAGTGCCACAATTAAATACATAAATACAGCGATAAACAATTAAATAAATGTGTAATTCATTAAATAAATAAGGAATTAAATAAATAAATGTGTCATTAATTTAATAAAATACGTCTTCATTTTATTAAAAAAATATATATAATTATTTCAGTGTGCATTTCATTATTTCATGGTCCTGTGTCGCAGTGCATCGAAACCATTAAAAGAATCTGTCAAACTCACCCATCAAAGTTAGGGGGCGGTTATCTAACACCTGATTGGTCACCCTGCACATTAAGGCGAAGCAAATCGATTACAGAGACTCGATTCGCGTTAACCCCGGCCCCTAACTTTGATGGGTGAGTTTGACAGATTCTTTTAATGGTTTCGATGCACTGCCACACAGGACCATGAAATAATTAAATGCACACTGAAATAATTATATATATATTTTTAATAAAATGAAGACGTATTTTATTAAATTAATGACACATTTATTTATTTAATTCCTTATTTATTTAATGACACATTTAATTAATTGTTTATCACTGTATTTATTTATTTATTTAATTC
>NW_015151890.1:5742-8363 GCF_000732505.1 Cyprinodon variegatus
TATTTCAAGTGCGGTATTTCCCCCACAGACCACCAGGGCGGCCGAGAAAACCTTTGTTCGACCTGAAATGACTCATTTAATCATCCAAAACGTTATGGAACACATTAATTAACTGAAAAATGTTGCATAGTATGCCTTTAATTGAAAACACTGATTGACACACAGCTGAAGACAGGGGCCTGGAGACAGTGGAGCAACAGAGGAAAAAGATTATTATGTCCATAGCACATTTTTAATAAAATGTTAAATGTGTAATGTACATAAGTAAAAAAATGTCCCTGCACTTTTTACTTTTTGTAGTTGTTTTTCTGGCAGTTTTGTGTTTTTGAGTTACTCTCTGTTGCCCCCTTGTGCCTGTTTCCTTTCCCTTTGGCTCCCTTCTAGTTAATCCTTTTCACACCTGCTCCATATTAGCTCATTAGTCCATTGTTTGTTCTGTTCCCCATATATACACCACCTCTGCAGTTTCTCATTGCTGGTTTGTTGTTGTTATGTTACTTTGTTGTTTCTTTGCTTCCCCTTGTCTATTTTCCTTGATGTTTAGTGGATTTTTTTTTGCTTTTCAGTCTTTTATGTTTTTGGACTTTACTTCAGGTGTCTGTGTGATTCCTTATTAAATCAACAAAACTCATCTCTGCCTCCCCATCTCTGCATTTGGGTCCTCAAAAACCTCCACCGAACCTTGACATTACTTAAGTAAAGGAGTTTTTTTTACACATGTATCTTATCATTTTGCTTTAGTAAAGAATATGAATACTTTTGACACCTCTGCTTCCTGACAGGTTCCCTGTAATCTCAAATGCGCGGCAGACTCAGGATAAGTTCAACAAAATCAGAGTTGAGTCACTGAGTAACTTGACGCACGATAATGTTATCCCGCTTTCAGAAACCAAAACCTAGGATATGTAAAAATCTACCACAGAATTTATCCTGGTTCTCACTGAACAGATAAACATAAAAAAAAAATCCCGAACTTGTTTTTTGCTCCACCGTGAGCTCAAACAGATCCTATAGAGCTGCTGGGTCTAACTGGTACCTCCTGATCTGTTCTGAAATCCAGTTCAACCCTTGACTCGACCCGAGCTGCTGCAGCTGTGCAGTAAACTAGGCTGATCCCCCACTCCCCAAGCTTCTCATCACTTTTTAATATGCTGCATCTAAAAAAAAAAAAACCTCGGCCCAGATTGGAGTTGGGTCACTGAGATCAGAGCCAGTGGTCCAAAGCTCTGAATCTCTCTGCAGAGATGGAGCGCTGATTACTGCTCAGAACATCAAACACAAACCAGGCCCTTAGAAATTCAGCTGTTTGTTCCAGATACAGAACCAGACTGCTAATGTTGGCTTTTAACAGCATTAATCTTCACTGATGTCAGAAAAACCATTCCTGTTTCCAGATGGTAACATTTATTCCTGAAAGTTCTGCTTCCTGTCTCTGGTCCAGCCACCTGTCCTTATTTAAGATGCATCCAATCACACCTGATGCATCCATGAGATCACCCAGAATCCAATTATTTAAAATTCTTACAGCATGTATGTTTTTTTCATGATTGTATGTTGATGGAGGCGACCCGGTTTTGGTCCTGTATGTGTTAAGTTTGCTTGTCTAATTAATAACCTAAAAGGAAATTTGATCTGCAACACCAAAGACACAATCTCATTAGAAACTCAAAAGCCACTTGGCGTGCAGGTGGTGCAGTGGTTAGTGCGCATGACCCATGTACGGAGGCCTTAGTCCTCGGCATGGGCACACCGGGTTCGAATCCGACCTGTGGTCCTCTGCCACATGCCTCTCTCTAATACCATCTTTCCTGTGTTAAAATAAGGAAGTTATGCCTCCAAAAAAAGCTGTTTTGCCTCGGCGGCTTCCTCGGGTTCTTTTCCTGGGAGCAAGTTATTTACTACTCTTAACTCAAACTGGGTAAAACATATAAAAATGACTATAAAACAGGAGTAATCAGGTCGTTACAGGACAGAGAAAATGCTTGGAGCTTGCACAGCTGTGCTCAAAAATCTCGAGCGCCCGGCAAAGATTGAGCCCCGAACAAGGTCATCACCTGCTTCTTATACCTCATGAGTCTATGTGTTGCATCATGTTGATGTTTAGCTGTCCGTATCAGAAACTGACATGCCATCCATGTCTTGAACTTCATGCAGCTTGCTTCTATGCCTCAGGGTTACAGATAGCTACCCTCTATCAGACCGGCTCCAAGATGTGCCCATATCCTTTGTATTTTTAAAGACACGAAGGCTGTCTTGATTAGATGACCTCCGTACACACAGTGACATCCACAATATGAAGGAAAGCCTTCTACTCTGTCTAATCTGGCTAACAGAATACCAATGCACATGATGTATAAATATTAAACCTAACACCTGTCAGCCTACTGTCGAAAAAAACAAGCCACTAGTGCCGTAAAAAATCAACAGCCACTATGTTAATACAACACAGATAAAAAGGAGTCCGTCTCTCATGAACACATTATAGTTCTCAGAGGCTCTGGACATGTTATTACCCAATGAACTATAGAGGTTAAAGGTTATAGTCCTCTAAAGATAACATGAACATCAGAGTAAAGTACAGGTCAAAGGCCTGGGAGGAGGACTAATGTGTGTTTTGCACT
>NW_015151890.1:8963-11730 GCF_000732505.1 Cyprinodon variegatus
GTCTTCGGATGTTATCATCACATTAAATGGCCTTTATCAGCGGTTGGCAGTCCCATACAATGGCTCCAGATTATGCCTCCTACCTCTGAGTAGGTTGAGTAGGTTGTAAGGTAAATCCTTTTTCGCCTGCAGAATTATTTAATCTATGTGTCTATTGAACATCATCATTTTAGTTGTTGTTTCAGTATTGTAAAACAAAATGTATCAGCATGTTGTTTATATTACACAAACCAAAAACAAAGAATCTTATAACCTGTCAACTGAGTTGTTTTTAAACACCACTGTCATAAAACCAGAATGTAGGACCCAGTATTCAGGCGAGACAGACAGTGGAAAATTGAAAACATTAAAAAAAACAAAACAAAAAAAGAAACAATACAGAACTGATTGATGAGCTGTGGATCTGCAGCGGCTGCTAGGGGAGGCGGGACAACACCCTTCACAGGCACTGTGGTTTAGGGAGAAAAACAGAGGTAAGTGAGCACCATAATCTGATGGAAGATGATTATCCATGTGTGTCACTAACCTGGTTTAACAGTTCGGTCCATCCTTTCAGACTGAGGCAGGGTCCAGCCGATGGGCTGCCAACGAGATGGGGCGGGAGCAGCTCCAGAGGGTCCCCAATGCTGCAGCCTCAGTGGACAGGCAAAAGTCCGAGCCAGGTCAGGGAAAACAGTTCAGAACAGGACGGTTCAGGAGATCAAGGAGTCCGTAGCCCGGTCAGGGGTTCAGAGTAACAGACAGATCCCGGGTTACAGGAATCCACATAGCGTTCAGGCAGGTTCAGGATTCCAAGACTCCAACAGAGAGTTCAGGCAGACCTGTTTGGATGCAGACAGGCAGGCTCAGTAGTTGAGAGGCATGACTAGACATAACCACAGAACTATAAACCAGCTCCCACCACAGAGCCAAAACAGGAACAGTGAATGCTCAGTGGATAAGAGCCAGGACTATAGAACTTTAAACAACTTCCCCCCACTGAGCAAAAACAGGAACAGGGCATGCTCAGCGGGCAAGAGCCAGGACATGTTCAGGTAACACCAAGACACGACAAAACCCCTCTGTAACTACTGGCCTAGAGAACGAGCACATGAACTAAGGAATCAAAGTGGAACTCAAAAACATAAACTCAATTATCTGGCCCCGATAGCTGGGCTAAGCAGTATATAAAACAGCAGGAGCAGGTGGATAAGACGAATGATAAGTAGTAACTGGGAAGGGTTAGGCAGGTGAGTGAAGTTAGCAAATAGGTCAGCTATCAGAGGCGCAATCATGACAACCACATTAAATCCATATTGACTGAAACACGTGGAACTCATTCAAATGTTCAAAATATTTTTTTTCAAAGTAGGATCATTAGAAATAAAGAGAATAAAGTAGTTAAGTTGTAAATAAAATGCATGGTTTTAGATGCAGGGGAAGCAGCTCCTATTAATGATAAGCTGCATATAATGGAACTGATAACTGCTAATAACAGCCATTTATTTGTTTGATCACATCCAAAACTGGTGCTTAGTATTTAAGATTAAGCTCAGAAATATTAGGATGAATGACAGAAACCCTGGCATGCATTGCTCCAATCAAAAGGCATCCTCAAACAGGATGGAGCAGGAGATCAGACAGGTAGGAGCACATTTAGTCATAGTTCTGACTATGTTAATGGCTAGGGTTGATAATGGAGAAGAACCCAACTTTTTTAAATAGTAGGACATGGAGGAACCTTTTGGTACCAGGTGTTAAGGAAAGCTCTGTGTTTAAACCTTTAAGCTTTCTCTCCCCTAGTCTCTCCTGAGAAGAGATCCCTCTGGGCAAACTTTTTAAATAACATTTAATAATGCATATGTTTCAAATAAACACAAGACAGGACAACAGATTTAGTCAGAAATTGTAATCCTGGTCCAGAGAAGTTGCTTAGGGTTACAGATGGCAAGGCTTACAAACCGGACTCGCTACGTGTTGAAGACGGTCCTGAATCACAGTTAAAGAAGTATTTTATACATCTCCACTATGCCACATCAGCACATGATTACATCATACAGGTTTGTAAATGAGGATACATCCATGGCTGCAGCCTTATCAAAATATTACACCATGTTTTTAGATCAAGGACACTGATCTCATTCCATTTCCAAATCTCTGCCACCAACATAATGAAGAACTTAACTGTATAGCTGGATAGAGGAGTTGTCCTAATTAGATAAACTACTTGGGAAAACGTTACTTTTGACACATAACAGGCAGCTATTATTAGGGTTTAACAGGCCTACACATCAACAATAAAAATAACCCTAACACACAGGAAAAGTCCCCATATATTTAGATCCACTAACAAATTTGACTTCTTAGTCCTGAATTATTTTGCAGGAGGTTTTAATTTCAGCTTCAAAGATAAAGTGGCCACTAGCCATGTTTATCGCTGTGGTTCCTTAGCTTTAGAGGGGGCATGACTGCTCCAGCCTGAGCTCAGGAACACCATCTCCCCTTACCTCTGTTATCCGGGTGATTCGTCCCCATTTTGACCAAAACAACATGGACGAAGCGAAGGAGAAAAACGCGTTACTTATCATTATTCATCGGTCATCTTCATAATCAGCTAGTTAGCAATCATGACCGTTGTCTAGTTTTCATAGATCATTTTCTTTTTCTCCATTTTTTTTTTTTTTTTGCATTGTCATTTTCTTCCTCTATATCAGGGGTCTGCAACCTTTCATATCCAAAGAGCCGTTTTGCCCAGAGTACGACCAAATAAAAGTTGTTTAGAGCCGCA
>NW_015151890.1:12350-15706 GCF_000732505.1 Cyprinodon variegatus
CTATTAAGAGCCGCTGGAGAGGGTCCAAAGAGCCATATGTGGCTCTGGAGCCGCAGGTTGCAGACCCCTGCTCTATATGCACATATGTTTTAAACATGTTCTGTTTTTGCTCTCATGGCACTTGATGTACTGTGGTTCTTATCTACAACCTGTCAGTAATTCAATCAGGTTTTGGGATGCAACCTTGTGAATTCTGACAATTTAATCAATAAAAAGACCTTTGATAAAAGGTTGTCAGAGTTGAGTCCAAAGTAAAAACTTTTTAATAAATATTCAGTGATGTCTTCCAGCTTCAACTACTTCCATTCAATTCAGCTGTGGAGCAGAGGAACAGGTCCTCCTCTTTACCAGATTTATCTTTGATTTTATTAATTGTTTATTAATCAGCTGATTTTTACCAGTTTTGATAATTTTTTCTGAGCTTCTCCTTGAATAAGGCGTATCGATTGAAGGTTGAGCAGAAACTTTCCCTCCTTAGATTCCTAATGAGCAGCCTGGGCGTGTTGGAAGACAAAGTAGGTCAGGGTTCTGAAAATGTTTGGATGGGTCAGACTCATCTCTCCCTCTCTCTCTCCTCCATTTGAGTCTGAGCAGATGGAGAAAAATGTTATTAGTTTGGATCAGAGGAGGAAAACTATGATCATGGCAGCGTGAAGAAGACATCAGGGAGGAGGTAAAAAATCTCAACTCATTTTTGAGTCTTACTCGACTTCGAACAGAAACAAGACAAATTCTGCTCAGATCACAGCAGTTTGTTGCTGAATTAGCTACGCACAGCAGACAAGTAAGAGATGAAAGACGGTGGATCAGTCTCTTTAGTTTGTATTAGTAAGGGTTTTGTTGAGAACTGAAGCAGAACTTTGGAGCAGATGGTGTAATCATTTCTGAAGCAGCAGGATGAACCCAAACTGGACCAACAGTCAGAGCTTCACCCTGAGCTGAGACGGATTAAAGAACCTGCAGCTGTTTTACAGCAGCATCTAGTGGCTGCTGCTAGAACTGCTATTTCCGGCACTAGGCATGGCTGACCCATCATCTTCCAAGAACAAGCCCTACTCCTGGCTAGTAATGGCCATCATCATCACCAGCCTGCTTCTTCTGGACCTTCTCCTGGTTCAGCAAAGTCCTGCTCCAAAGATGACAGGTGTGTGCATCTCGGTGGTGGTGGGTGATGTGAGTTTTTTCGTCATCCTTCGGTACCTGGCGATCTGGGTTGGGACAGAGGTCCATAGTGCCAAGCGAGGCTACGCCATGATCCTCTGGTTCTTCTATATTTTTGTCCTGGAGTTGAAGGTTTACTTTGTCTACCAGAGCTTCAGGTCTCAGGATTTGGATGCTGAGTTGGGTTCAGATGGATCAAGGAGATCTCTGACGCTGCTGTTGTGTATTAGCTTACCCCTAATGTTTGTAACACTAGCAGCTGTCGATCAGTTGGATTTTTTACAGCAGTATAACAAAAGGGAGGAGATGAGGAGCCGTTTGTTCTGGGTGGTGCTGGACCTCCTGGATGTCGTGGATGTTCAGGCCGATCTGTGGGAGCTTCAGAGGGAACGTCTCCCTCTCTGGATGGAAGGCGTGATGTTCTTCTACTCCTACATGATCCTATTGGTGCTGCCATGTGTCTCCCTGGGAGAGATCAGCATGCAGGGTGTGCACATCGCCCCCCACAGGATGATGCTTTACCACGTCGTCAGCCTCATCTCCATCAACGTCATCACCCTGCTGATACGCGGCGGGAACCTGCTGCTGTACAGCCACATGTCTGGGATAATGGTGGGGAAGAACGGGATCACCATCCTTCTGAAGAGCTTCAGTTTGGTGGAGTTCAGGAAACACCAGCTCGCTCCTCCTACAATTGATCAAGGCAGTGAACTGAGGCAGGATGTTATTGGAGAAGTTCAGGGAACCAGCAGGCGGCAGATGGTAGTTCCTAGAGTGGTGATCGAGGATTTTACAACAATACCTGAGGAGGATGAAGAGGAGGGTGGGACCAAACAGGGAGAAGACAATCAGAGAAATCCAGCAGTGGATCAACAACCTGAAGCTTCTACTGATGTCCTGATCCCTTTAAATCTCAGTTTACTGAGAGTGGACTGAAGCGCAGAGAAGGATTAACTGTCATTTCTTTCTGTTAACTGGAAAGACTGATAATCTTCATGTTCTCCACCTGGATCCAGCAAGCTTCCAAATAAACTTCCTATATGTGGCTGTATAACTTATGGACATGACGTGTAATAGAACTGAGCCGGTTCAGGTGTTTATAATCTTTTTCTTAGAGTCCTTTTAATTTGTCCATATGTAGGTTTGGGGATAAAGCCTGACTCCTCACTGGTCTGCAGCTCCACAGGTCATATTCGTTCCCTTTGCTCAGATTCTCTCTTCCAGAAGAGTCACATTGGAGAGATCTCCTGCTTGAAGACCATGCATGCCACAAGGACCAGACCCCAAAGACAACTAAAAGCTAAGTGGACATGGTGGCTAATCTCAGCACCAGATTCTACAAAACAGACAGATCTGCAACAATTCTCTTTGAGTTTGCAGGAATAACTTGGAGATGGCAGAGACCAGAAGAATGAAGCATCCGAATAGATGGGCTATCCAACTAACTTACTGTTCCTAATCTTAAAAACCAAACCTGGCTAAAGGATTCTTACCCTTAAATATTCCCTCATGAGCAATCAAAAAAGCTCTTGAATAGACAATGGGTATTTATTTCTGATTCAGGCAAATAATTTAATGAAGTATTATTTTACCAAATTTTATGTACCTCTTGAATTTGTATTGCAAATTGGTTTGAACACATTTGAATTGCGTTAAATTAATCTAAAAGCTAATTTCGCCTCATTTTAAACTCTCCAAGACAAACTAAAAGGGAGGTTTTTCTCTCCACTGTTGCTACAAGCATGCTTGGTGTGAGGGATTGCTTTCGAGTAAATGAGTCGATGCAATCAGCTGGTTTTCCTTAGACTGAGAACTTTGAACCAATTTGACTGGATGATCTGCTTGAGTTGTCTCTGTAAAGTAGTGTGAGATGAAATGTTTGGTGAATTGTCATTATATAAATAAACTCAATTGAAAGTGAAATGATATGCAGACTGTTCTATATGGAGGATAAAAAGTGCCAAAATTAAATAAATAAATACGGCATTAAATAAATAATTAAAAGTGTCAATAATTAATTAAATGTGGAATTAAATAGATAAATGTGTCATTCATTAATTAAAACCAAGTCAATAATATAAAGTGCCACAATTAAATAAAAAAAATACAGCGATAAACAATTAATTAAATGTGTAATTCATTAAATAAATAAGGAATTAAATATATAAATGTGTTATTAATTTAATAAAATATGT
>NW_015151890.1:23414-24547 GCF_000732505.1 Cyprinodon variegatus
AAAAAATTCTGCCCATGTCACCAGAGGGGCTCCCTATGTCTTTTTAAACTTAAGACACAAATCCCTAACAAACTGATTATTTATGATGAAATATAACCTGCATTGTTTGCATTAAACAATTTCTTGAGCAACATGCTGTGACTACAAATTACAGTAATGGCTGTTTTTGATCTTAATAGATAAAATAATACTTCAAGTATTATTTTAGCAGTAGATTTAACAGTAGATTATTATAATTATTTCAATATTATAGTTTGCATTTAGGTTTTAAAAAACAAAAAACACTGAAATTTCTTAAACAGAAAAAAACAAAGAACCACAGAGCCATACATGGATTAAGAGTAGAAAACCTGTCTATTATTCTGTTTTCCTCATGTATGGTAGCAATTTCTTAATTATTAAAATATGTTGCATTTTAAAAACAAGAAAAATGAAATATGATATTATATGGTTTTGTTCCCATAATCACAGAGAAATATTTTCACATGGAATAAAAACACAGGTGTATTTTTTACTTAACCAGGTGCTTAGTTGTCTCCAGCGCTGGTGTTCGATATTTTGGTGCCCGAAACACAAATACTCTGTGGTAACTCCCGCGACCCGAGCTTAGAACAAAACTTATAAATGGCAGAGCTAGCATTATTAAACAAAACAAAAAAGATTCTCTCTAGTCTCTGCCATTAAACAAATGTAATAATCACGAAAATTATTCTGTAAGGTCAAATGACATTTTTTTGGAAAAAAATCTGCATTAAAGTCACATAATTAACTGCAGTTAAACAAGCTTCACACATTTCTTTTGTTTGTGATATCATTATTCAGATTATTTTACCATCAGACTGGTTTAAAGTTATTATCATATAGCTGTTTTAACTCTAGAATTGCACTGCTTAAGGTGGGCGCATATTGGAGTAGCTCTGCTAGCTTGATTCTGATATTCTCTTTCAAGAGGAATTTAGTTTCTCCATGTGGGAATCAGAGTTTTCATTTCTTGTTTTTTTGCCTCTTGTGTTAGATGCTGTGCAACTGGAACGATTTTAGCTTTTGATGGGGTATACCTATAACCTGACTCCGCCAGATGGATTTGCTCCGCATATCCATCTGGAAACCTTCGGTTGAAGTAATTTTGGGAA
>NW_015151890.1:29052-32066 GCF_000732505.1 Cyprinodon variegatus
AGATCTGCGGGAGTTTACGGGGGTTTACGGGGACGAAAATCTCACTTTTCATGCAGTGATCACCATGGGCAATGTGAGATCTTTAGGAAAAGGTTAGAAGGACTCCAAGCTCTAGGACCCAACCTGAATATTGGCAATGCAGTATTATGTGTTTCACTGAAACATGGCTGCAGGTTCATATCTCAGACTCCAGGGTCTTCCTGCCAGGTTTTCTGACCATGCAAGCAGAGATTTAAAGAAGACTAGAAAACTCAAAGGAGGTTGATTGGCAGTATTTGTGAACAACAGATGGTGTCATCCAAGACATGTTACTGTGACAATTCATCTCTACAGCCTAAATATGGGACTGTTGCCAGTCGATTTTATCTATATATTAGTTGCACAGAATTTACCAATGCTCTACCAATTAGTTTCTGTTGACATTCCACTCTCTTGTTGCTGACACCGTGGCAGATGCCATCAGCTCCATTGTTGCCAATCTAGAGACGCGACAGCCAAATGCATTAGTGGCAGTAATTGGTGATTTTATTTACGCCACAGTCTCTACTACACTACCAGCATTCTAATATTTTGCCAGCTGCTTTCCCGGAGATAAAAATACTATGGACTTGTTTTATTCAACTGTCAAGGATACCTACATCAAGACCTCTCATATGGAAATTGGATCACAATCTTGTTTTTCTCCGCTCAATTTATAAGCCCATTTATAAGATACATATTGCATTAAAAATAACTGTAAGAAGATGATCACGAAATGCTAAGGAAGACACAGACTGGGGTGCATTGTGTCAGCCACATGGAGAGGACATCAGTGCAATGACTACATGTGTGACTGACTTCATAAACGTCTGTGTAGATAACATAACAGCGAAATGTAAACCCCAGATTACCAGTGACCTGAAGGAACTGCTAGATGAGAGAAAAAAAAAGCCTTCACGGAGGGAGGCATGGAAATATTGAGGAGTATACAGAAGCAACTTAAGGCCAAGATAAGAGAAAGCAATGAAGAGCCTGGAAAACAAGCTCCAAATGAATACTATCATAAATGTGTGGGTCAGTCATCCTGGGCGCAGGGTCAGTCGTCTTATAGCCAAGGGTTAGTCTTAGTCAAGAACTTTTTTCCCCCCACAAAAGACATCTATCAAAAAATACTGTAAACAGACTTGATGTTTATGTAATATAATTTTTTCTTTCTATTACTATTTGCCTTTGTAGTATATATTGGAAGTAGACCCTCCTCCCATTCCCACAAACTGGAATTCCCATTCATGCGGCTTCTGCAAAGCTTAATTACACTTCGGTTCTGCTGGATGTGGAATAAAGGGGAGATTTCTATAGATATACAGAATTAGATTGATAAAATACAACAGAATAAAGGTTGATTTTTGTCAACAAGCAAATGTAAGTATTTACTACACACCTCTGCTCCCAAATACCGCAGTCGGCCTCGGCAGATGGCCGCTCACACTGAGTCTAGTTCTGCTGGAGGTTTCTTCCTGTTAAAAGGGAGTTTTTCCTCTCCACTGTCGCTACAAGCATGCTTAGTGTGAGGGAATGTATTTGAGTCAATGGGTCAATGCAATCAACTGGTTTTCGTTAGATAGAAAATTTGGTGTCAATTTGATTGTATGATCTGGTTGAACTGTAAAGTGCCTTGAGATGACATGTGTTGTGAATTGGCGCTATATTAATAAACTGAATTGAATTGAAATAGCTGGTTTCATACCTCCTTTGTTGCATTCTATTTACCTTCAGATTTGATCTTTTATTTGGCTGTTTTTCAAGTTAGTAGTTGAAGTGAGAATTTGATTAGATCCAACAATAAGCTAAGTTGGTCAAAATCGATTCAGATGTTTGTCATGTTGCTGGAGGTCCATTTACAGAAACCAAAATAACAATTAAACAGTGAAGCATGATGGTTGTGTCCCAGCTGGCAGACAGACTGTGATTGTAAAGAGCTGCACTGTTTGCAGGATAAACCCAGTGTTTAAAACAGAAATCTGTTAGAAACCCCCAGGAGGAGGAGTTTATATCTCCAACGCTGAGTTGAAGCTCTTAGAAGGATGAGCTGCTGTAAAGACAGAGACTGAGAGGAACTTCATCACGTGGTTTTCCTCCTCCTGAAGTCAGATCAGGTAGCCACGGCAGCAGGATTAGCAGGCTTATCTCCTGCTAGCTGCTGCTGACAGGAAGCTGCTCTAATCCTGCAGTAATTAGCTCTCAGGAGGAATTGGTGACGTGTCTCAAAGCAGATCCCTGTGGATTTAACACATCCACCTGGAAACCTGACATCAACATTTCTTCTCTCATCAACTATAGAAGGTCCTGATCTAACTCAACCATTGATCGTTCTCACTGACCTGCTGCAGATCTTCACACCCCTCAGCTGGAGGAGAATCAATTAGAAACCAAACCTGGTAGAACTTTCTGATTGGAAGGGTGTAGTGCTTAATTATTTTAAATGTTGGTTTTATTTAATCCAGATTTTTAATAGAATAAAATTCTCAATGAGGGAAAAATAAAACCAAAAGCAAAGACAATATTTCAGTATATTATTATACTGGTTACAATCCGCTCATGCCTGCAGAGCTTACTAGAAACCCCCCCCTATATATATATATATATATATATATATATATATATATATATATATATATATATATATATATATATATATATATATATATATATATATAAGGAGTGAATTGTATTCTATTATTAAAAATGCTGTCCATAAGTGAAACTTTGAAAATATTAGTAATCCAAAAAGTAATCATCAGAGTAATGTTGATATTTTCTTAGATTTCATTTTTTAAATTATCAAATTTTCCTTTTTTCCCTTTTATTATCAAGCTTTATTTTTCAAAATTTTATACAGGTTTCATGTTTTCACATAGCATTTTTTTTATTTCGATGCAGACTACCTTCCCTATCTTAATCACAATATATATATATATATCTATATATCTATATATATATATCTATATATATATATATATAGATATATATATATA
>NW_015151890.1:33735-36982 GCF_000732505.1 Cyprinodon variegatus
AAACTTCGTGATTATTCGGGGGATTTCGTAGCATAACGATGACATATAGCAATATTTCATTAGTAAAAGAGATTGATATGGTGTTTTTAAATGGCAATATATCAGCATATGAAGATATTGGGATATTTTAATGTATCAATATTTTTTCCCTCGTCTTTAGAAGTTTTTAAGTCTGTAAAAAAGAAGTTTTTTGAGGAAGAAGAAGAAGTAGTATTTTTTTTTTTTTTCAGACTTTAGAAACTCAGCAGCTGATCAAATATCTGGTTAAATATCGGTGGGGTGGCCGATGTCCGATATTCCGTTTTAAGGCCGATATCGATAGGGGGCCGATTATATCGTGCATCCCTAATTTTGACAGCAAAACCTTTAGAAAATGTGATCATTTTTTGCCTAAACTGAATCTTTGCCTCATAGACTCATATTCTGTGGTGTAGCATTAAGTGATGGGGCCGATATATTTAGACAATTCAATGCATCTGAGGAGTTAGAATATTGAATATCGTTTTACTATAGAGGACTTTGTTTCCATTATTGTTTTAAGCAGGTTGGATACTGAGTGAATATCTGACCTGAGGGGGAGCTCATATCAGCGCTTCCTGCTTAGACATCTCTGATTTGCTGTTTTTTTGTCCTTTATGGATCAGTGAGGCGTTTTCTTTGTTCTTCAGGCTCTGCAGTCTGACTCTTAAGAAGTTGATGTTGTTCAGGGAGCTGGACCAAGACCTCACCTCGTTCATCATTGCTGTGAAGATCCAGGTGAGCCTCAAACGTTTCCCTATGATCAGGTTCTGCAAAAAGAGAATTACTCTGCAGCGTAGCTCCCAAAAACAGCTGAGAGAAGCTGGCCTGTTTTTAGGAACATCTTAACCTTAACCTCACAGGATTCCCACCTACACCTAAAGAAGCCTATGGTCAAATGTCTGCAGCGTCCTCTTGGGTCGCTATATATGATGGGTAACAGATTATGGTGTATAAACCCCAATACGGGGGTCTATCTCTCTGAAGAGCTAGCAAACCGCAGACCAAAAACAACATAATTCCTAAAATTGGCTCTACTGTTACCGTCAGTTATATGAATATCTAACCCTCTTTAGTTGTGGTATAAACAGGATGAATGATCCATGTTTTGTTTCCAGGCTGTAGCTCAGTTCGAACCTCAAAGCATTTCCATGGCAACCTGGCCTTTCCTTTTTTTCTGCCTTTTTTATCTAGAGTTTTCATAACTTCTGACATAATAACCCAGTCATGACCTAATTGCGGTTCCGGTTCTCAGGGTTCAAAGCGGACTTTGAGATCCAGCGAGTACCTTCTTCCTCCTGGGAGCCTGGTGGAAACAGATCTGGAGCTCACCTTCTCCCTGCAGGTTCATCTTCTCCTCAGTCATGAAAATAACACAGAGACCAGATTTGTTGCTGATGTTAGCTCCTGTCTGTCTTCTGTCGGTCAGTATCCCCACTTCTTGAAGAGAGACACCAATCGTCTGCATGTGATGCTGCAGAGGAGGAAGAAGTACAAAAACCGCACCATCCTGGGCTACAAATCACTCGCTGTGGGTGTCATCAACATGGACGAGGTTAGACAAGAAGCAGCTGCAGGCTGGATGACCGGCTACCATCTTGCTTCTAGAGAAAACTGCAAACAGCCAGACTGATTCAGGGTCATGACCTTTAACCTGTATGGTTAGACAGACGGTTTATTTTCACACCACAGAAAGTTTTAATTCCACCAGAGCATTTTACTGGCTTCTCTGTGTGTCGGTGTCTGTGTTTGCCTGGAAGGTGATGCAGCATCCAACGGATGGAGCCCAAATCCTTGGTCTCCATAGCAACCAGAAGGATGCTTCAGTGCGAGCAGCAGAACTGAGCGTCCATTCTTTGTCTAGCCAGCCGGTCGAGCAAGAGGATGTGTGTAGTCACCATGGCAACAAGACTAAAGCTTCAGGTAGGAGGACAGAAGTGGACATCCTGGAAGATGAGCACAAAACAAACAGACACACTAAAACAATGCAGCTAACTGAACTTTGGATCTGCAATTATTTAAATAACCACATCTTTGAGATGTCCTTCGTCCATTTTTACCTCTACCTTCGATTAGCTTTGATTGTAATTCTTTTTCATAATTTTTCGTCCTGTGTGTAACCTCTCTCCTTTTAAAAACTTTCTACTCAAAAAAAGATTCTCTCAAAATCCCTTTTTGACATTTTTTTTTATTGTTTTTTTTCTTTTCAAATAAATGTATTCAAATGTTATATTTTCAAATTTCTTTCTTCAAAAGTATTTATTTTCAACTTTTTGGTCAGAACCATGAAGCCCAAAAGGAACAGCAATGGCCTACAGGCATAATTTGTGCTTTTTCCTAACGTCTGCTGCTATTTTATGAGTTACCGTCATTTTGTAAAACCAAATTATGGTAACAAACATTAGATGTCTCTGCACAGAATCAGCTCAGAAGGTTCTGCTGAACAACTCTCCTTTGTCTGAATAGATTCGATATGAACAAACCCAGATTAATTATACGTAGAGCAGAGGTCACGGATTAGCGGACTGCAGTTCGGATCCGGACCCACCTGCTGGCTAATCCAGACCCAACCTGATTTAAAACATTTATAAATTACAACATGTTGTCCGACGACAGAGTCTAAACATGAAATCCCACGTCCTCCGCTCCGCCCCAGACCTGCTCAAAGCAGCACCTACAGCCTCCGCTGTTCCTTCTGTCTTGCTCCTCTACGACTTCCTCGGAGCTCAAGGAGAGCATGCGCTATATTATTATTAAAGTCAGGAGCAAAACATGTGGAAATGAACTCTTAATATGTTATTAGGACATATTTAATATGCTAATATGACATATTAAAAAAATCCCCACCATCATCCAGCCAGCATATGTTTCAGAGAAATATGTTAGTTCTCTGCTTCCAAACTCAGCATCTCTTCATCCAGGCCTGAGATGAGAAGTTCCTTTTGAAGTTGTAAGTGGCGCTCTGGTATGGAGGATAAAAAGTGCCAAAATTAAATAAATAAATATAGCATTAAATAAATAATTAAATGTGTCAATAATTAATTAAATGTGGAATTAAATAAATAAATGTGGCATTCATTAATTAAAACCACCTCACCAATATAAAGTGCCACAATTGAATAATTAAAAAAAGCGATAAAAAATGAATTAAATGTTTAATTCATTAAATAAATAAGGAATTAAATATATAAATGTGTCATTAATTTAATAAAATACGTCTTCATTTTAT
>NW_015151890.1:37976-42966 GCF_000732505.1 Cyprinodon variegatus
TCTCCATTCAAACCCTGGTTTAAAGCCTTGCATGGCAGCATAAAGCCCACTGCTCTCATTAAGCCACAAAAAGAAAACAAACAAACGGTCAGTTCAGGTGTTTCATAAATTATGTAAATCAGGAAATTGTCTATATACCGGACTGAACAATTGTTGTTCTCTACTTCAAAAAACACTTTAGATTTTAAAATTTACAAATGTTCTAATTTTTTTAATATTTTCTATTTAAAAATTCAATGTATAACATGGATTCATAAAAACTGCATTTTATTGCAGTATTAATTTCTGTTTAAAGTAACAGATTATGATAAAAAGACCTTTACTGGTTGATGATTTTCTTTATTCGGACCCCGCTGATTTTTAATTGGTTACCCCTGATATAGAGCTTAACCTTAAATTAATTAAAATTACTTTCATATATCAGTGTTATCATAAAAAAGAGTAGTTTAAAATTATTTTAAAATGATCTTTTCTTCTGGGTCTTTATTTTGCTTATGGAGTAGATCTGATGCTGATAGTTTATTTCCAATAAATTGACATTATCCAGTAAAAAAAAAAGGCATAAAATAAATCCTTCAGAAAGAACATTTCCAAACAGATTGTATATGTAAACCCATAAAAACAGAATTAAAAAATAGTGTTTCAAAAGGTTTGGTCAAACTAAAACATCATAACAATACTTAATCGTTGCACAAGGTTATAGTAGAAGTAATAGAATATTTCTTTAGTTAAATTTTTGAAAAAAAAAGTTCTGCTCTCTGATTCATAGATTAAGAAACAAAACCACACAGAGCAGAAAAAAAGGCACATTTTATTCACGTGTGACACAAAACAGCTCCTGAGGCAGGATGTGATCATGACATGTTTGATTGTGCAGATCGTTCTCCTGACACGGAACATTACTGGGAGGACGACGATGACAGTTTCTTCTCAGATCAAGAAGGAAGTGATGATGCTCTCCCGCCTCAGGTAACTGATGGTTCGTCCAAAATACAAATACATGATGAAAACCAAATACATGATGTCGTCCCAGAGCCGTACTTCCTTCTAAATATAATATTTAAAAATTCTCCCAGTTTAAGGCGTTCCGATGGGGTTTAGAGGCGGACGCGTTCTAGACTATGATTGGCAGTTTACAGTGACACAAACATGGCAATCAGAGGAGTCCTAGTAATGACCGCTTTCTATGACAGTGTTCAGATCTCTTTCCAGGGTCTTCACCAGAGGAATTTGAGGTAAGAAAGGAATGTTATGTGGAGGAGGCCAGCAGCCCTGAACCTTACGGGCATGAGCCGCTGGCTTTGTGGCTCCTTTCTCCTCCCACATACGGTGGTTTCCATGGGGACCATCAGAAAAAAATCAGAACCAAACACTCCTCGTACACAAAAATGAATAACTTTCATTACTTGTGATTCAGTGACACAAAATAAATGGCAGATAATTATGGCAAGGCAAGGCAGGCAAATTTATTTGTATAGCACAATTCAGTACAAAGACAATGCAAAGTGCTTTACATGATTAAAATACAGGAAAATAAAACAGAATCAAAGCAAGTAGGAAAAAATAAAAAATAAATAAAATAAAATAAAAAATGCAGAAACAAAAAAGAATATTAAAAATAGCTGGACTAAAGAAAATAAAAAAGTTGAACTTATTGAAAGTTATGTGTTAGGAAAACATTGGGTTTTCTTCCACAGGCTTCACACAATAGTTTGATGGTACTATGACCCATTACTTCTGGGCCATAGTACCATGTAACCATGAGTCCTTGAGTCAAAACAAGTCCTTATGTCAAAAAAAAAAAAAAAAATTATTAAACAACAAGACATGTCTCCTTAAATTGGGGTCTTTGTCATTGAGTGCATTTTTAAACTAGTATTTGGCTTTTTATGTTGTTTTTAGGCAACACTATGCAACAGTTGCTATGCAGAAGAAGGACTTTGGCTAAAACTGGGATTTGTATAATCTCCCAATGCATTTTTGGATTATTTCTTCTCACTGTCTTAAACAAAACTGTCTTAGCTTAATTGGTCGTTCTTAATTGTCCTCAGCTAGATAGTTTTCTGGGTGTCTTTGTGTTGTCCTCTGATGGACCAGTCCAGGGTTCACCCCACATGAGTAGATCAATGTTGCTTTTGGAAAAATGGCTTCTTCCTCTCTGAGTGGCTTTTCAGTCCATGTCGGTCCAGGACTCGTTTAAAAGGGAAAAGGACTCCCATGATCCAGGGGAAACGGAACCTTTCTTAATAGTGTTATAAGACCATCCCATGGTTTGTACCTTTATATAATCCTCTAAACATCTGAAAATGAATCTGTGCACTGAAGCTTCAAGCTTAAATAATGAGGTCCATAGTTATTGTTCTTAGATCTCTGGGGATTGATTTTGCACTGTGTATAAGATGTCATCTTAAGATACATCTAAAAGCACCAGAGGTTCTAGACTGGGGTTAGTGCCCATTTAGCATGATCTTGGCCCCTATTATGAAGACATAATGCTTAATACATTTGTGATGATGGAATGCATCAGCACCTAAACCATAACTGATTGGTCTTTTTTTTTTTTTTTACATTTACAGCTTTATTTCAGCAATAAGAAAATCTTACTCAACAGACAGTGAAAAATAAGCTTTTTTTATATAGTTGTGTGTTAATTAATTTATTTTGTCAGGCAGCACAATGAGAACCGTTTCCAGCAAGTCAGAGGTTTAATGCAACCAGCTGTTTTCTGTTTTGATAGAGACTTTGAACCAATCTAACTGTATAGTCTTTGTAAAGTGCCTTGATATGACCTGAGTTGTGAATTGGCGCTAAATGAATAAACTGAATTAAAAAGAATTGATATCCAGGACTGTCCAACTGTCAAAAATATGGGAAAGAAAAACCTAAATACTTTGCATTTTCAGCATGATATCAACACTTTGAGAGACAGTCAGAGGTGTCAAGTAAAAAATAACTTTTACTTACTTAGTACTCACTAATACTTTTTTACCTTAAGTAGAAATGTTAGCTATCTATATTTAACTGGAGTAATTATTTTTTTAGATCACTTATTAATTCTACTCCTTACATTGTTTTTTTTGCTACTCCTCACATTGTAAAAATACACTCATTAGTTTTGTTTCATTTAAGCACATTTTCATTATGGCCTGTTGGTATTTGAAAAAAATAAAACCATCTTTATAATATGTTTCACAGAGACAATTAAATTATTTGTCGTTGGACTTGGTGCAGCACCAATTTGTTGTTCGCTACGTACAAAAATAAATCGTTTTACAAGATGATGCCAAATTAACTTTGACACTGTTGCCATTACTTACACAACTAAGAAAATAACGATTAGGAAATTTTCACCGAATTGAAGAAAATGTTCCTTTAATTGGGTAGTAAAATAAACAGTATATAAAGCTTCAGTCTATAACATTTTTTCCTGCATTCCTTTTATTTCTATACTTGAAGTACTTTTAAAAATTGTACTTTAACACTTTTACTTGAGTAAAAAGCTTAGGTCAATACTCTAACTTCTATAAAAGTGTTTAAAACCTACATACTTCTACTTGAGTAATAGACATTAATACTTTTGTGACCTCTGCTTAGAATTAACCTCTAAAAATACATTTATACCGCTTAACAGTAAGAAATCATCATTCTTTTTTTTTTTTTTTTTGTTATAAAACCTTAAAAGTTGTATTCATATAGAAAGGGAACAATAGTGGAATCTTTCCATTGGCAAAAACACATCTTAGACCAACTGAGGGATCAGCTTTTTAGGTTTTTTTTTTTAAGCACTTTATGCCTCCTGGCTTTAGTATTTTCTATGGATAACACCAAGCTGTTATCAAAGCGTTTGACAACACATGTACCAACAGGGGCAGATTCAAAGTGACAGATAAAAGAAAGAGGCAGAAACAGAGAGAGAAGAAGGAAGGATGTTCTTTCAGACCCATGACTCACTCTCCTATAGCCTTCAGCACACATACATGTATGTTATTTATAGAAGAGATGTATATTTTGCTCTTTAAGTATCTGAATCCTTTTAAGAGCACAGTTTCTACCCACTATCTCTGCTATTTCCTCTGTGATATCACAACCGTCTCCGATTTGTATCTCTAAATCTCTCATTAAGTCTTATCTTTAAGGTTTGAGGTAGTCAGCCTAAGCGATCAATATGCAACATGTCCATGTTGCCAAATCGCTTTTTTGATTGTCCCCACAGACCGCTGATTTCCTCGTCCTAATTTATTCTTTGTTTCTGAGGAAGTTAACACTACTGCCAGCTGTCCCTTTGCCATCTGTCAACTCTCAATGAGCTGCAGGCTTAAAGAACTCGCAATTAGAGGATGACTTGCACCAGGTAGCTGGTAGTACAATGGAACAGACCTTCACAGATCGATAGAGAGCAACTCATTAGCCGGGTGAAAAATAAACAGGTAGCCAGCTGTAAACAGTGAGAAACAGACAGGAAGGAGGGTTAATTTATTGGGTGCGGTTGCAAGACAGGAAAACATGGTGAGACACTCGGCAGATAAATGAGGCAACCTTGAATCTGGTGAAAATTTTAAAGTTTAACTTCAGTCTGACTAATGAACCTGACCGGGACTCTACAGTGCTTTTGAATGGATTTACCGTAGTCATTAAATCTAACAGTGACCGACTTTCCTACATTTGATCAGCTGCTCTTGTTCAATCTAAAAAACTCACACGAAGAGAAAAGACAATTAGGAGAAATTTATTGATACAATTACTTTGTCTTTGGTACTCAAACCTCGGCAGGAAACAAAGCGCTTAATTTTGATAGACATGCATAAACAGGAGCAAAGGCTCCCAGGCCTGAAACTGGTGGTGGAGTGGAGATAGATGAAGTTGGTCAGTCTGTAGACTGGTGGATAGCGAGACAGTATGCTGAGCTTAATGGAGAGATCCAGTGGACTGCGTGAGCTGATACTAGAGCTTCACTCAGGGACCTGGAAGATGGAAGTCCAGTTGGATAACA
>NW_015151890.1:42987-45083 GCF_000732505.1 Cyprinodon variegatus
GTTTTAACTGCCCTTTTGTATTCTTCAGTATAGTATGAACAATCATCAATTATATCCCTGTAAAAATAATGGGTCAGTGTCCTCTTCCATGTCCTGTCCTCTACTACGTGTAATTAAAAACTCTCTGCTCCAAATGTTTTGAATCAACAATAATCTCAGCTAGCGATGAAATGTGTGCACCTGTCGTTAAGTCAGTAGGCGCTGACTGTGTCAACCCACAGATGATGCCGGTTGTAAATGTAATGTTTTCCAGGAGATGCAGAATGAGGACGATGACATCCATAGAAAGATAAAGAGATCTCACAGAAAAATCCTGCAGACAGCATCGCTGGCCCAGGTGAGGACCTACCTCAGCTCTAGTTTCTGTGGAATAATCAACCAAATAATAAAACATTGTTTTTGTTTTTTTGTTTTTTTTTTGTCTTCCAGCATCCAAACCTTAAACAGAAGCTGGTTGCTCTGTTGAAGAGATTTAGGATCACTGATGAGGTTTATTCTGAATACTTGTCAGCTAATAGTCATTATAGGAATATTTTAACATAGTGTAGCCATTAGCGATATAACAAGTATGACCTCAGGCAAACAAAGTGTAAATGCTAAGTCTTTCTGATGGATGATCTGGACATGAAGCTAGAGGTGGTGTCTGTGTTGCTGTTTTATAAAAGAACAGCCCCTTTATTAGAAACAGAATTGTTCACAATTGACTAAAGAATAAAAAGTGTTGTTGTCAATGCATGTTGCAGAACCTAATCTAAACCCCTCTGTGTGCAGAGTGACCCTGTTGGTCAGACTCAGGATGCTGAGTCTGACCAGGATCTTGATCTACTGTACGGCAGCATTGAGGTTGATAACATGAGTGACAGCGGCCGGGACATTTATGACCTTGAGAGCATCCAGAGCACCCCCAAACCCAAACTCAGGTCAGCCTTAACAGTCCTCACTTAACAAATGTATAACATGCATAGCTAAAGCATCCATCTCTCTGTCCATCCGTTATCCATCTGTAAAGGTAAATTGGTGCTGCAGGAAAAGGAACTGACTGGAACTGGAATGGCTGTGGGAAGGGGTGCAGGTCTACTGGCTGAGAGCAACTCAGAGGTGTTTGAGGTGCACTGAATGAAAGCCAGTAACCTTCGCAGAAGCTGGGCGTCTGGGCTGGCTCTGATGATTGATCCCCTGTAGAGAGGGCTCAGGCTAGGAGAGGTTGTAGTCAGTCAGTCTGGGGGTTATGCACAGAGAAGCATTCTACTTGGCAAAGGTTTCAAGACGGACTAAACAAGAGGAGAATCAAGGCAAGATAATCGATTTCTGAGTTCAGATTCAGGGTCTGAGTCCTCTGAAGGCCAGATTTATTGATTGATTACATCATAGCACGGCGCTGAGGCATGCTCGGATTGGAAGACTTGTCATTGTGCAGACAAATTCAGCCTTCTTTTTGTCCCTTTTGAAGGACGGGTTCACTCTATCCTTCATAGCTTTGGATATCCCATGATTCATTGCGAGTCTAAGCAAGCTGCTCCTTGCTCAGAGGAAAAAGGTAAATGGCGCTGAACAGTGGTGAATATTGTAAGTTCAGTTTAATATAATACAAGTATGTGAATAGTTCCATCTGAAATTAAAGAAAATTTTTTTAAATGGTTATTAAAATGGTTATTGAGTCCGATATGTGGCGGGTAATGTTTGGATTATTAAAAGGTTTTTATCTGCCCTGTGCAAATGGGTTTCTGCTGACATTTAAGGACAGATTATAATATATCTGTAATGTGGGGACTATGAATCTGATATTCATGATGATGGTTTTGCTGCTGAAGGTCCTCAAAAATGTTATTAGCATCCAGAAAAGTATTGAGAAGTTCAGTATCAATTCTTTGCCTACTTTGTGGTTCAACTGTTACGTAGACAAACTCTTCTGGCCTCCTTATTTTCACGAACCTCAAAGGTTCTACGGAAGAGGATTAGGGCCAGTGGAAAAAAAAAAAAAGTTAAGTGATTTTTAAATTTTATTTCATTTTAGTATGGGAAAAAAGTCAGAATTCTGAGAAAAAAGTCTGAATTCTGAGAAAAAAGTCTGAATTCTGACTTTAATCTCAGAATTC
>NW_015151890.1:47120-53922 GCF_000732505.1 Cyprinodon variegatus
GAATTCTGAGATTAAAGTCAGAATTCAGACTTTTTTCTCAGAATTCAGACTTTTTTCTCAGAATTCGGACTTTTAACCCATACTAAAATGAAATAAAATTTAAAACTCACTTAACTTTTTTTTTTTTTTTTCCCCTGGCCCTAATCCTCTTCCGTACAGTTCAGGTCCTTGGAGGACAAACCTGCTGACATCGAACACATCAGGTATCAGAAGGCAGGGTTGGCTTTGCCGACAGGCGACATCGGCAGCTCCCTGTGGCGCCACCTGCTGGTCAGGGTGGAAAATTACAGAATGTAAACAAAAAATAATTAAATATATGCATCTATGTATTATAAAAACCATAATACTTGGGAAACCTAGTTGCTAATAAGAATTCCAGAAGAGTTAATGGATTAGTGGAGGATGTTTTTTTTCTTTTTTCATCAAAATAATTTGTCCTCCTAACTGTCAATCATTCTGGTGATATGTTTACGTAAGGCTGTCCTATGTGCTCGTCCCCATTTTCACTAACTGGTGGTGAGTTTGACTTAGTGGAAAACTTGCAGACCTTCTTTTGGAAAGTAAGCTTGTATGAGCGATGCAAACAGCAACTTTTAAACAGAGCATGCAAGCTCAAGCACATATTTGATAGGCGTTCTCTCTCAGAAGGGGGGATAGGGTTTTGCATGTGCATTTTTTTTTTAAAGTGGAGAGGGCGGGTCTTTTCACAAATGTGCGAAATCCTCCAAAATACCATCACGTTTTCTGAGGATGTTAGGGATGTTTTGGAGTTTAAGTTTTAGCCCACATTTTTTTTCCAACTTGAAAATTCTAAATGTTTTTTTTTTTTTCTACAAAACTTCTACTTTCATGAGCGAAGAAGAGCTTCAATGCGCCTCATGCAGACAAGTTGACGTGAGTTTTTATCTGCAGGCCATTCTTTGAAAGCAACTCTCAGATTGAAATGAGGAGTTTGGAGCATCAGAAAGAACAAACAGCTGCTGTGAGTAAAACTGTACCTGGATCAAACCTACATAGAACCCTGATTGTTGTTCAAATGTTAATAATTTTTCTCCTGAATGAAACATTTATTTGGTGGCTTGAACATTTCCAAAAACTTACAAAACAAACTCCTAGAGATTTTAAGCCACCAGCTTGGCCAGTATGCAGGTAATGCATATGAGATTTAAAGTTATCAAAATCGTATGTTTTTGAGTATGTTGAAGGGGCGTGGCCAGGCCTCGAATTCAGCGTACTTTTCAATCAATTACAAATGCAATAACTTTTACAAAAAGATACCAAATTGAACCAAGTGTGTTAGTAATGATCCCCTTCGGGTGTCTGGTGAAACTGGCTGGTACAATGATGACATCATCAAAGCCCGCATCCTGAAAGAAGGAAGTAACTTTTGCTTAGGATCGGGGCGGGGGCCTTTCTGACATTTTTAACCTCATCAACTTGAAAGCAGGTCAGAAGGCAGAAAACATGTCGGTCTAACTTTATTTAAGGCACAGAGAATTTTAGTTAAATTGTGTTGCCATGGCTACGGAAGAGGATTAGGGCCAGTGGAAAAAAAAAAAAGTTAGCTGATTTTTAAATTTTATTTCAGTTTAGTATGGGAAAAAAGTCAGAATTCTGAGAAAAAAGTCAGAATATCGACTTTAATCTCAGAATTCTGACTTTTTTCTCAGAATTCTGACTTTTTTTATTGTCAAAATTCCGTCAGAATTCTGAGATTAAAGCCAGAATTCTGAGAAAAAAGTCAGAAATATACTAAAACTCTGAACAGCCCACATACATTTCACAGTTCTCTAAGGACAAACAGGAAGTCTCCACAGACTAACAAGAACAATTATAGCAGCTCTACATGTAGTTTTCTATAGTTAGCTTCGGTTAACTAGTAGCAGGATTGTCTAAGACATTTGCAGAGATCAGCAGGAGAAGAATTAATCTCAGAATTCCGACTTTTTTCTCAGAATTCTGACATTTTTTATTGTCAAAATTCAGTCAGAATTCTGAGATTAAAGTCAGAATTCTGACTTTTTTCCCATGTTAAACTGAAATAAAATTTAAAAATCAGTTAACTTTTTTATTTTTCAGTGGCCCTAATCCTCTTCCGTACATGGCGGGATGGCAAAATGAGGCATTTTGCCATGACCATACATTTGGCTATCAGATAAGGGATTATTAATATAGATACAGAGTATTTACTGTTCTCAGGCTATAATGGATAAATATTGTGAAATAAAGCATGACAATATAAATAAATTGATTAAATAATTTTAAGGATTCAATTCAGTTTATTTATATAATGGCAATTTACAACACATTTCTTCTAAAGGCACTATACAGAGATAATTCAATTGACTCATTTATTTTATGCCTTTATATTTAAAATCTATAGTTTATCTTGGAGAGTTTAGAATGTGGACAAATTAGCATTTAGTTTAGAGCCGCTGAAATGTATAAGTATCATATTATTTAGTAAAATAATGTTTTATTAAATGATTTGTGTAAATTCATAGTCTTTGTATTGATTAATTTAAATAGCTTTATATGTTTGTTTCAAAAGGAATAATCAGGGGTCTGAGCTAGGGTGACCATTTCTATAGCACCAAAAAGANGTTACCTGAAGATATGAATGTAGGGATTTCTGTACGGTCACAATTATTAAAAATAATCAAAAACCCATAGTGTTTGGCTTTTTAATACTTTCCCTACCTCCTGAAAGGTTGTCACCGTTTATAAGGGATTGCTGCTGCCTGCAGGTAACTAAATGCTTTTTTTGACCAGGTGGAGCCCCTGTCTGCTGGAGTTCCCAGGTCCAACTGCACTGAGGGGCCCAGAGAAGATGAGGTGGGCTCTGGGCTGAGTTTATATCATAAAAAGAAAGGCTCTCTGGGTTTCAGATGCATGATTTTCCTTTTCCTTTTTTTCCTATTCGTTTCTCCTTATGCAGGAAGTGGAGGATGGCGCCTTGGCAACAGATGCAGGCTCTGCAGCCAAAACAGAGCTGCAGACACACATCTCCCCAAGGTAGGCCTACCGACTTCCATTTATCTGCGCTTGACGCTGATAATAAGCCTGACCCAACCCGTTATTTCTACATTCCTCCGCAGTAAGACAGGAAGTCAACATCCAACAAGGACCGTCTCCCTGAAGGACCGTCAGCACTCCAGAGGGATGGACAGGAACAGCAGTGTGGACAGTGAGACGTCATGTGACCATAGGATACCTGCTCCGCAGGTCTCACACACAGACACCCATATAGTCATTCTGTTGCCTAATCCTAACCCTAAACCCAGTCTGCAATAAGTGCCATTTAAAACTCAGTTCTAAACCTAAACAAAAACTCCAAAGCAGCACTGCTTCTCCTGGGAACCAAATCAGCATAGCAGAGGCTGAGAAGAATGAGCCTTACACGGTAGCAACAACACCTACCTAGAAATATGAACATATCCACTCAGCTGACGCTGCCAAACAGGTGGGGTCAGGAAGCACAGAACCTTTCAGATCTAAGTCCAGACCCACATCTGGCCCATTATTAGACCAAGCATGAGTTCATAGTCTGATCCGGTTTCAGGTCTACTTCATTACCAATTTAAAATCTAAGTTTAGATCCATATTTTCATCAATTCTAAGCTCAGATCCAGGCTGAAAGTAAAGTTCTTCTATGAACAGTGGTTCGTCTGTTCAGGTGGCCCGTAAGGTGGTTTTGGATCAACTCAACAGCATTCTGCTCTCAGAGGATCAGGTACCAGACTCCATCATCCTGATCAACACCACAGACTGGCAAGGTCAGGTACGTCTCACTCTGAACCGAGGCAGACTTTGTTCCTGGACAGTGACACGTTGAGATACGTCTTCCGCTTCCTTCTCAGTACCTGTCAGAGCTTCTCTTTGATCAGCCAATCGTGTGCAGCGTCTCATCCGCTGATGTTCAGGCTGCCTTCAGCACAATCATCGCCCGCCTCCAGAGATTGTAGGAGTTCTCTGATTCGTCTTTCCTCTGCGGCTTCCCTTCTTTATGACGTTTGACCTGAATGTGTCTTTCAGCTGTAACTATAACTCCCAGACTCCACCCACAGTGAAGGTGGGGGTGGCCGGAGACCAGAGTTACCTCAACACCGTCCTGAACTGCTTTGTGGATCAGCTGGCCAATAAGACGCCTGATTGGCTGCATTACCTCTGTTTCCTTATCATCCCTTACGGTAGGCACTGCTACAAACTCATCAGACTGAACATCCGATCAGCTTTGGTTCCAAGCAGTTAAAGGAATAGTACACCCAAAACATGATTAGCCTTCATTTTCTACTCACCCCCATGCTGAACAACACTCTGGAGTACTTTTTTGATATCTCAAATGCATCTGGAGATCTGGGAGGCTTCTTGCTGTCTGCTGACATTCAAATAATGGAGGTCTATGGCGCCCGAGACAGAAAGGTCCATAAAAGTCCACAAAAAATGTGTCAATATTCCTCCATACTGCTCGTCCAATGTATTCCAAGTGTCCTGAGTGGGTAGCGTCCAGAATTTACTCGAAACGAAGTCATTTAGAATGCGCACTTTCATCTGGTTTGGTCTGCCACAGTTTCCGTAGACTCGTGAACGCGCTTTTATGAAATCCTATACACCACTGTTTATGCTCTAAAAACATTCTAAATGACTTTGTTTCGAGTAAATTATGGACGCTACCCACTCAGGACACTTGGAATACATTGGACGAGCAGTATGGAGGAATATTGACACGTTTTTGTGGACTTTTATGGACCTTTCTTCCTCGGGCACCATAGACCTCCATTATTTGAATGTCAGCAGACAGCAAGAAGCCTCCCAGATCTCCAGATGCATTTGAGATATCAAAGTACTCCAGAGTGTTGTTCAGCATGGGGGTGAGTAGAAAATGAAGGCTAATCTTGTTTTGGGTGTACTATTCCTTTAAGTGTTGCAAGAACTTTTCATAAAGCTGTTTTTAAATGGATTCTATTTCTCACCAGCAGAGGGAGCTGTCTGTGCCTTTCAAAGTTCTTGTTTTTATGCCAGTTGTCTGGCTTCTGTTCCATCTTGCTCAGAACCAAAGCTGTTTTCAATTTTTCACTCTGTTTAGTTTTATTAGTTTTAAATTTTTAAAATCATTAGTTTAATTTAGTTTTTGAATTGGGTATGCTGTTTTTATCTATATTATTTTAAACAATGGCTGCATCACATTTGACCCAAGCATTAGCTCAATCTGAGATATATTGACCTAAGATATTTTTAGGTTAATATTTAGCGTTGCCCCTTTAACAAATATCTGCATAATTTCCTACAATTAGACAAAAAAAATTGACTTACTCCTGTGAAAGGAAAAACACAGTTTTTGCATAAAGACACAAGCTCATAATGGTAACTAAAAATCAATTGTTTATGGAGATTTTTAGCAATGTTTTCACACTTTATTTTTTTACTCTTTTAGTTGTTTTTATTTTGGTTATAAAGCAAATTTTCTTAGCTTCCAGTTTTAATTTTTTATAGCTATCTATAATAACTTTTATTAAATTCAACTTAGCATCCAGTTATTGACTTTGCAGGATTCTTTCCTCTTGGATAAGCAGGCAGACACAGTAGAGATTTGCTTGCATTGTGATATCGACTCTACAGATATCGCTCACACCGAGCAAGCATGCAGCGAGAGTGGAGAGGAAAAACTTCCTTTCAACAGGAGGAAACCTCAAGCAGAACCAGAAACAGGCTCAGTGTGGGCAGCCCTCTACTGAGACCAATGAGGATTGAAGGAGAGAGAAGCAGACATAGAAAAGGAACATTAAGGCACTGATCTATAGATAAATTATATGTCACAAAAATTAACAGTAAACCGGCTCTTTCTAGGAAATACGCAGTTGAGCAGATGAGCCTTGTGTCCATTTTAATGTCAAACTGAATAAAGAGAGCACATCCACTACAGAGTAGCTACTGTATGTCAAGGAGAGAAATAGGACTAAACACTGAAAAAAGGACTAAGTTGATCATCTATAAAAGTAGAACATAAAGAAACAGCCCAGCGGATGCCTTACTCCAGGCAGGAGTCAAGCAGGAAGAACTGACTCTTCTCAGAAACCTTTATAGTTTAAGGTTAATAATTTTTTAACCTTCTTTCCTGCTGTTTGACCTTCTACCTCACCCTGACCTCAAACACAAGCTGCACATAAACATAATATAAGATATTATCCTGTGCATCTGTGATCTGAGGAAGAACCCAGCTGGGTTTTCAGGACCCAGAGATTCCAGCAGCCTGTGTTCATGTATGGTCCTATCAGGATGTGATCCAGGTGTTCCTAAATGTTACCTCCTCTCCAGGGGTCCACCCTTTAGCAAAGTATCTGTCGGTTCTGGACGGGAAGTTTGGCAGCCTTTTCCTGGACGCAGGATGGAGGGAGTTGTTTGGACGAGCCGAGCCTCCACTGCTGGGTGAGTATTGGGTTCCTGTCACAAATTTCTCCCTGGATGAAACCTCAGATCTCAAGGTGGGATTGTTGTTTTCGTCCCAATAGATCCTCTGGGAGTATCTGCTCGGGTGTGTGAGTATGTGGCAGGAGCTGCAGTATCCCACCTCTGTCCGATCTCAGAGGCCATGCTGACCTGCAAACACAGGAGGTACCATTGTTCAGAAAGACAGGCTGTAGCACTGGATAGGCTGGCATTAGTGTCGGATAGCATTATGGCTTATGATTGCAGCTTTCAAAACAGGAAACGCCTAAAGGGCTATGCCAACTTTTCTCTTACCTTAGGTATCTTCAATCAGGGTTCGTACGGGTGCTGGAAATCCTTGAAAATGCTTGAATTT
>NW_015151890.1:55132-57760 GCF_000732505.1 Cyprinodon variegatus
ATGTCGGATATTCAGTTTTAAGGCCGATACCGATAGGGGGCCGATTATATTGTGCATCCCTAAATGTTAGTATTGCAGTTTTATTGCAGTATTGCAGCACTATCTTGCGGGAAACAAAAAAAAAACAACAAAAAAAACAAAGTTTTAATTCATTGCCAGGCCCAGACCTTAAAACAGCATTGATAACTCTACGGCTGATAATACTGAATTGCGACACCCTCTGGTTGGTTATATTACTACGCCATGGCAGAGGAGTAATCCAACCAGTCATCCGCGCAAAACTGGTTCCAGCCGACAACTGGTGGTGGTGTAAGGTGCTGGAAAAAGTTTTGAAATGGATCTTGAAAGTGCTTGAAAAGTGCTTGATTTTGACTTTGGAAAAGGTGTACGAACCCTGTTCAATCTGCTCTAGTTTAGATACTACAGTACTCAATCTCATAAAACCTGGATAATGTTATTCCAGACTAATAGGAGAATTTAATAAATCCAGTTTGAGATTAATTAAACCTTCTCAGTTACCAGCATTGGCTTCTCATGTGCTTGCACCGACCTCTCGGTACTGTTAGCTCTTTATCAATTAGATCAGTGGTTGACATTAGAAGAATGAAGCCATTAGGATGAAGTCTCCAGTTCTTTAATCCAGAGACAAAGCAAAGACGTTCATTTTCAGAGAGATCCTCTGAACTGATGACTTTTTTCTCTGCAGCCCTGAAGACGACTCGTTTCAGAAGTTTGTTCCATTTATCGGGGTAAGACGCACTGCAGACAGGAAGTACCATCACAGCAGCTGCTTCCAGTGCTGACCTGCTCCTCCTGTCTGTCTGTCCTCAGGTGGTGAACGTTGGCCTCGTTGAACAGAACTTCTTGTCGACCTCAGGTACGTCTGAATCAACCGACCCCTCGCTCGACTGACGTGGACTCTGTTAACCCCCCCCCCCAAACCTGTCCACATACAGTGGACTCAGATGACTTCATACTGGGATCTCCTCCCTGCCAGTCTGGGGTTGGACTCACCTCCACACCCCCACCGTCCCCCTCCATCAGGTACTTCCTGTCCACATTGTCCCTCTTTGGAGACATCTTACCTAAAATAATCCAATGAAATCTCCACTTCCTCTATGATCAGCTCTTCAGCAGAGATGATGGGTCTGCAGGTGGACTACTGGACACATTCTGGAGGAGGAGGAGGAGGAGGTGCAGCTGAGTGGAGAAAGGAGGTGGGGATGAAGAACAGTCTGAAGAACAACTTCCGCTGCCTTCAGGTGTCCCGTCTGAGTGCAGGAGAACTGATGAGTATGACGGTGGTGATGAAGGAGAAGAATAAGAAAGGTGAGGAGGAGGAAGGTTAAACCATCAGGATGCTTTTTAGTTCAACTTTGATTAACATTTGAATCATAGTGCTTTACTGCCCCCTAGTGCACACTTTTCATCACTTTTCGTCACAAAAAAATCTATGGTTATGATGAGTTGGTTCTTTGTATGTCAAAATAAGTCGTGGGTCATATACTCAACAGTGTATCACATTTTTTTTTTTGTGTATTTTTATTAAACTTTCCTTATATAATCCAATATTAATGTCATAGTTAAGACAGTGATACCAGTAAATCACCAATTAAGTGTCAGCATTGTGATAAACACATCAAATAAGATAAATGTTGTCAACTAAGATAAAAGAGATTGAATTTTTCAGGGTATCCTAATGAAATGTTATGATTAAATTGAATCATTTAACCAGTAGAAATTTTCAAGCTTCACCTCTTTTCATTTTTAATGTATTCATAAAAAATGAAAACTGTTTAGCATTTTTCTCCGCTGGTCTGGATGATTCTCTGGACGCTGTACTGTTGAAGATGATTTAGAAATCATTAAATAAATTACTCCTTATGTTTGAAAGAAAGAAAGAACACATTTTTTCAAATTTATTTACGGACCGATCAGACAGTGAAAGAAAACAGAACTGGATGAATAAAACTTCTCATCCCTTCCTCTGCAAACAATCCATTCACATCTTTGATTAAGTTTAGGAACAAGACGATAAACATAAATCCTTCAAAATGATCAAGACCATTTAGAAACTTTCCAACAGTAAATAATAAATAAAACTAGCAGCACTTGCTGAGGAAACCATTTAGCATGCCTGGAGCGTGGGATAATCTTCAGCCTTCTAGCATCTCAGTCCTCCACTGCAGCAGAAACAAACATGTCTTAAAAGCAACACCGCAATCTTTTGGAGAAATAATAAAATGTATAAGATGAAAGAAGACTGTTTGAGATTTGAATTGCTTAAATCTCCACTGTACTTATTCAGATTTCGCTTTGGAAAAAGAAAACTTATATTCACGGAAGCTTTCTCCAGAATTTTGATGAGGCAAAGTCCTCAATAACGTCTTCAAAATCCAGAGATGTGGTAAATCAATTTCAAATTGCCAACAACAGAAAATACATTAGGTTTCTTTTCTGTTATTCTTGCTCTCCGATATGTTTTCACTCAATCTAAGGCCTCTGGCTCTGATAAGAGAAAGTTTAAAGCTGTCGATCGGCCTGGGACACACAAAGGGCAGAGGCTAGGGATGCACGATATAATCGGCCCCCTATCGGTATCGGCCTTAAAACTGAATATCGGACATC
>NW_015151890.1:59260-62479 GCF_000732505.1 Cyprinodon variegatus
TACATATTTCTGTTTGTATTTTGGACAGTTTTATGAAAAATAATTCAATTGAAAAGGATTTTTTTTTAAATGCATCTGGAAAACCATGAAGGAATGAATAATTTCACCTTAAGCGCCAGCTAACTGTCTAACTTTGCAAAGCATTCCAAGAAGACGATGAAGCAGATAAAGATGGTGATGATGATGGTGTTGTTGTGTATTAGTCATGTTCCTCAGCAAAAAGGCCAAGGAGAAGGAGGTGGAGTCGAGGAGTCAGGTGATCGAGGGAATCAGCAGGTTGATCTGTACGTCCAAACACCAGCACACACTCAGAGGTACACACACACACACAGCTTTGTTTTCATGACATATGGGGACATTTCATTGACTTGCATTCATTTTATATGGCCTAACCCAGACCTTTACCCTAACCTTAACTATTACCAAGTTGTACCCAATCCTAACCTAAACTAAATTCACACCTTAGTCCTAAACCTAACCCCAACTCAAAGAACAGAACTTTGCCATATAGGGACCAGTTGAATGTCCCCATATGTACCTGTAAGTCCTCGCATGTAGGATAATTTTCAAAATACTTCCATCACATCGTAGGTAAAACAAGACCACACACACACACACAGGTGCTCTGTCTTACTATCTATGTTGGAACTTTCCATGAACTTCTATTCTTATTCCATTTCTTTCTATGGCACCCTGAGCCTTACCAATACATAACTGACCCTAAACTTAAACTAAACTTAATTCCCACCTTAGTCCTAATCCCCAAGAAGGGAACTTCTTCTCAGTCGTTGGCCCCCATGATTGTGGAAACCGTGACCCTCCTACGGTTCCCATCCTCCACTTTAGAAACACCAAATAATAAAAAGATTTTCACAGATTAGACATTAGCTAAAAAAAGAAACGTTTCTGCCCTGTGCCAATTATCTGCTAAAAAAACCTCACTTCGTCTTGACTTGGAGCGGCAGCGTGGTTAAGGTAGCGGCCTCCAGGAGGGGGGGCTTCTTCTCCAACTGTTCATTTTCACAGCTCAGGGAGGGGCTGTTGCTCACACTGCAGAACTCATGAGGATGAAGGAATTTGATTATAGCATAGCTAAAAACAAGTTGATTTTGCAGGATACAGGCCCTTTAAACTTTTACACTGCAAAAAATTAAAATCTACATAAGTCATTTTTTCTTTTAAAAAAGTGATTTTTTTCTTGAATTGAGGAGGAAAGTGAGGCATTTTGCTAATGGATCGAAACAATTCACATTTAAAATAAGGAAAAACAATTGCATGTCTTATTTCAAGTGCATATTATCTAATTATCTAATGATACCTACTCAAATTAAGGGTAAATACACAATACATTTTTACTTATTTCTAGATCATTTTCCCAGTATACCAAAAATGGTCATCTGGTTGTCTCAGAATAAAAGTCTCTAGATTGGACCAAGAAGAGATACTCTAACATAAACTCCTTATTTGAGTCATTTTGAAAATTTCTAAAGATAGGATACTGTTTTCATTGGAAGCCGTATTCTTTGAGTTATCATAAATAAAACTTTGTTGAAAAAAAAAATGTTCTTTGTCTTCCTTCAGTGTCTGTTGATGGTGTCGAGTGGAACGACGTGAAGTTTTTCCAGCTGGCAGCTCAGTGGCCGACGCACGTCAAGCACTTTCCTGTCGGGATCTTCGGCTACAGCAAACTGTGAACTTCCTGCTTACCATGGTGACTTATGAGGCTCTGAGATGTTTTCACCACCCTGTTTCCTACTGTCTCAGCAGGATAGGAAATTGTGTTTGAGCCCAACTTTAATTTAAGAAGCAGTTCTGAGAAGCAGTGTTGGGGTAACCCAGTTGACCCGGCAGCATGTCCCATTTGATTTACTTAATCTGTGAAAACAACTGGAAATATTGGAAGTCCAAAAAAATGTAACCTGAAAGATAAATCACTTGGTGGAAACTGTCTTTATGGTTTATATTTATCATTATTCATCATTCAGAAGTGTGGAGTGAATTTGTTACTATTATTTCAAAGATGTTTCCTAAATGTAAATTGCAGTACTGAAATACATTTTTCCCCCTTGTTTCTTAGATTTTTCATTTTTTTTTTTACAGATTTTATATTTTCAATTTTATTTTTTGTAATAGTTTTTTCAGATCGAGTTTTACAAATTGTATTCTTTAAATTATGTTTCTCTTCACTTTAAGGCTAATACAATGCTCACTCTGGTCCAACAAAAAGTTGTTGTGTCCAGCAGAACAATAGAAATGCGTCTTTTATCGTCACTATAGAGGAAAGCCCGCCCCCAGAAGGGAAGAGGACACAATTTGAAAAGAATTTGTCAAACTTAATATAAAAAAAGAATAATAAAAAAAAAGTATTTGAAAAAATAAAAGCTATAAACAACTATTTTAAAGTATAGTTTCTGGTTTTCACGTTTTTTAATTTCCATTTACAAAACTCTCTCTTTGCAACATTAATGGAACAAAATTAACTCCATACAGAAACAAAGTTACATATAGTTGGTGAAACGGTCAGATTTATTCGTAAAATGTAATTCTGTATGTATATTCATTTCATGTTGGAAAAGATTTATTTATATCTTAGAAATGTTTTCCTCTTCACGTATTTATTCTTTCATTTACATAATGAAAATAAATAAATAAAAAACTACATCTGCTGGTCAGTTTCTTGAGTAAACTAAAAGTTTCTCTTTGGTCCTTGCATGTTTTTTCACTTTTTACAGAAAAATATTCAGGACTGTAGGAGGGACAGCGCCAGAACTTTGACACCAAAGCAGGACTATATTTTTTTTTTCTTCTGAGGGACTCATATTTTAGAGCACAGCTTTCATACTAGAACTTACCAGTGCTGCGAAATATCGTAAAGTAAGATGCAAAGAAAAAAAAATCACAAGAAGGAAGCCATAAGTTCATGTTTCTGTGCAGTTTTCCTTTATAAATCTTAATTTGCATTAAATAAACTGTATCTGGTTGGACCGCCTCGTTCCTGCCTATATATGAATATACAAAGTATTATGAATACCCAGAACGCCCCACCATGTTTTTGTGTTTACATAATCTCAGCAATGGAAGTCAACGATGCAAAAACATGAGATCTATTGGTTGTGAAATACTACGGAGCCCCTCTGGTGACATGGGCAGAAATTTTTTTTTTAAGATGTTAAAGGAATAGTACACCCAAAACATGATTAGCCTTCATTTTCTACTCAC
>NW_015151890.1:63134-66445 GCF_000732505.1 Cyprinodon variegatus
GACCTCCATTATTTGAATGTCAGCAGACAGCAAGAAGCCTCCCAGATCTCCAGATGCATTTGAGATATCAAAAAAGTACTCCAGAGTGGTGTTCAGCATGGGGGTGAGTAGAAAATGAAGGCTAATCATGTTTTGGGTGTACTATTCCTTAAAGGTGTGGCCACGACTTACTAAGGCGTGGCCACGAGATAGATAAGTTATGGCCACAACTTATCTATCTCATGGCCACGCCTTAGTAAGCTGTGGCCTAAACTTAAAAAGTCGTGGCCACCAGATAGATCTTAAAAAAAAAAAAAAAAAAAAAAAAAAACTTCACCCTATGTAACCAGAGGGGCTCCGTAAAATACAGACGACAGAGCCTGTAACAAAATTAAAACGAATGCAAAGGCAGAAGGTGGTAAATGCCATACTCTAATTGTAGCAGGGCTCATAGCCAACATTTCCAAAACATGGTTTATGTGAATAAGAGAGTCACTGCACATTCAGGATTATGCTGCGTTCAAAATACACCTAATCCAGCAAATTTCTGCCTCATTAGTTAGCTGTTGCTCAATTTTACCATTCAATAAAATGAGGTTGCCAATATCCAAGAATTTGTGCATGCTTCTCCTCTAAGCTTGTGGCCTATTTTTGTATACGCCTATAGTGTCTCTCTTGTGTATGGACCCTTTCATTCGCTCAACTTTTGTCATTTTGAGGGTGGAACTAACTGAGGCTTTGTTTGTGCCCTACCTCAGATATTCCCAGTTCAGAAATTCCAGGAGCTACGGCTGGATCATGGGAACAGGCAAAGTTAACTTTATTCAACTTTGACATCACTTTTCATTGACATAGGGGTGCGGAGGGCACATGCTAAACCTCAATTATTACTTGGAAATCTCGTTTGAGGCCAGATTTGATGGTACATATAAGAGTATGGGGCTCTTGCCTGCAAAAGATTACTTTACTAATCTGCCCCCTTTCTTAAAGGTGCCCTATCTCAGAAGTTAAAAGAAATGCACAAACAAACAGTTATAAGTGGCCTTTAAAAACCTCAGCTCAAGTTTCACCTGAATGCCCCTCATGAGAGATACAGATTATCAATCTGGCTGCCAGGTTTACGGTAAAATGTGTGAATGCAGAGTTTTGGTTTCTTTATATATTTGACCTCAGAGAAAAAGAAAAAAAAACGTAAACTGATTTCAGAAATTGCGCATCAAGACCTGCATTGTGAACATAGACTCATTGGCAGATCAAGTGGAAACTAGGGAGTGCAATGCAGGAGACGTGGGATCTGAAGAACCCAGTTCTGCAGCCACTTCTCCATAGCAGCTGACGTTTACACAACAGTAGGCATCTGGATCAGAGGCATTGCATGGTTGCATCATATATTTGCACTTTATATTAATGACCTATTCAATTATATTTGCAACTTCTTATCCAAACTATAAAACATGTGAAAGAGTTTTGTTTGAATGTCCGTATCTGATCCAAACAGTGCCGTCAGCTGATGCATTGACTTCAATTAGAGGAGCTGTTTCAGGGTCCGGTCGATCAAGCAGAGGCACACCCTAAAGGTGTGGGCAATATACCACACGCTAGCTCAAAACATTGAAAACAAGAGTTGACAAATAATCACTCACTGAATTTTAATATATTTAAAGAGAAAATGTACTGAACAACCAGTTTATGCTGACATCAACCAAACAACCACAGCACAGAATAAAACTAAGGGATCTCCGAGGACGTCGATATCTCCTGATGAACAAAAACTTAGTGCTGCCTAGGGTCCCCGTTGTGGCAGTTGCTTCAAAGTTCATGCATATTAAAACATTGTGCACAAATAAAGGTAGAGGGGTCGTCACGCAAGGAGATTTACTGAAGACTGGGATTGTGGGAGGTCACCAGCCCTCTGCAGGCAAAAAAGAATCCAATGCAGCAAAAGGTCCAAGGTCCCTTCAGGGCAGCAGGTGAACCTCTAATGTTTTTGGCATGAGAAGAGAAAAAAAAACCTTGCTGAAGATATTTGGACCTGGTAGAACTCTGAAGAAGCTAAAATAAATCACTAAGTACTCTCTGAAAGTAAACTATGAGGTCAAAAAGAGTCAGATCTGCATGAGTCCAACTGAGTGCTTTAAAATGGTTCGGCAGAGAGCAGAACACCAAAAACTGGCTGTTTAACAACACCACTAAAAAATTCCAACACACCAGTAACCGCAGCTAAAAATGGGACCGAGCATTCCAAAAGAAGCTCAGAAATAAAATAACAGAACGTCAAAGAAACCAGCAGAAATGACTCAAACCTCTTTGTTACAGCAATCTGACAAATCCTGCCTAGGGTTACGAGGCCAGAATCATCGGAATCTGTAGGAACCCATAATTCATCAGACTCTCTTACAAACCCTAGTAACCTTTCAAAAAACACACATTATAGGAACCTGTTAGAACCTGCAGGAATTGAATGGAACCAATAAGAATCCATCAGAACCTGAATTTCAGTTCGAAGCAGAACTTCTAGAAGCCCTTAACGTGGCAGTAAGCTTCCAACGATGAGAAGACGATGTACATCAACCACAGGCTAAAGAACAGGGTAGTGGTGAGGATTTTAGGAATTCGTGGACCACCAAGCTCCCCTCCGATGGATGGTCGGCGCCGGTAAATCAGGACAGCAATGCATATGAATGCAAAGATGGTGAAGAGAGTTACAGAGAAGGCCAGAGTTCCTGGGTCCACCTTAAACTCCTGCCCTTTGCTGTAATGGTAGATGGCAGCAATGGACCACGCCACACCTATTCCAAGAAAGACGTTGACAGCATTGCTTCCAGTGACATTCCCAATGGAGGCGTCGGCGTATTGGTCCTGGATGGCGGCCAATTTACTGGCGAAGGTGTCTGATAAAAAGACAGAGGAAAAAAAAATATGTTTCAGATTTGTTCTACCTGATTTTGTAGGTCAACAACCGTGAAAAGACTTCAAGTTTCTCTGGTTGTAAACATGAAGCCGACTTTGTCTCATGAATTATTAGAATCATGTGACAGCAAGGGATTAATTTCTATGCTGATAGGATGACTTAACTTTCAGCTTCTGATGGAGACAAAACAGAAGTTAGTCTTTGGACTGGTGTCTCTGAAAAAGAAGCTGATTAGTCAGTCACTTTATTTTGGTGGGACTAAATTGATCTCAGATAATAAAGTAAAAAATCTTGGTGTTATTTTTGATCAGGGCCCATCAATTAAATCCCATATTAAAGAGGTTTCTAGAATGTCCTTTCATTTCCAGAATATTGCAAAATGATAAATATCCTGTCCAGGGGTGATGCTGAGAAACTAGTC
>NW_015151890.1:66888-69811 GCF_000732505.1 Cyprinodon variegatus
GACGCATGGAGGACATAGGGACCCCTTTTCAACATTCTGTCTCATTCTATCTCATTCTACAGTATCTTGCTTCATTCTATTGTCCCATTCTGCTGTATTTGTTAGTTCAATCTCCAACTGTCCCCTGTCTGCTTTTTCTCATAGTAACTCATCCGGTCTGTTTCTGTTTGGCTGTGACAACATCCCTAAGAGAAATATCAGCTGTGCGGCTGCCATCAACACCTTTGTTTATAGATGTTGGAGCTTGGCCTGTTTTCAATGTAGTCCTGTTTCTCTTACTGTGACTAATAACTGTATACATACACTTTCATCCTGGGAGCTGGCTTGAAGCTCATCTCCCTGGCTGTGTGTTTCCAGGACTGGGCCACCTGAGGAGCTAGTTAACAGTTACCTTTTGTTTCTCTGCTTTTTTTTATATGTCTGCTTCTGTCTCCTTGAACCCCAGTCGGCCTCAGCAGCTGGCTGCTGACACTGAGCCTGGTTCTGCCGGAGGTTTCTTCCTGTTAAAATAGAGTTTTCCTCTCCACTGTCACTACAAACATGCTTGGTATGAGGGAATGCCTTCGAGTTAATGAGTCGATGCAATCAACTGGTTTTCCTTAGAAAACTTTGAATCTATCTGACTTTATGATTTGGTTGAATCTTCTCTGTAAAGTGCCTTGATATGACACGTGTTGTGAATTGGTGCAATATGAATAAAATGAATAGAAACTGGCTTTTTCTGCCAGTTTTTCGGTACAAAGGGATTCAAAACCTCTCTTTTTTGTATTGGCTTAAAATCTTTTAGTAATGAACGTTAGTCTATGCCACACCTGGTACTGAAGTCCCCAAAGCAACAAAGACCACCGCAGTAACTGAGTCTTTGAGGCCGACCGTGCAGCCAAAATGTGAGGCCAGGTCTCCGATTATGGCGGTCAGCATGCCGATGACAATAATGGAGACGACGAAGCATGCCCAGCCGTTCCAGTAGTCCGTCGGAGGAACAAAGGCAAATAGAAGCTTCCAGAAGACCGTCAGGAAGTGCATGACGTAATCGAAACAGGAGGGCATTTTTTCTTCACCACCGTCATCATCATCATCACCTGAGGAAGGAGAAAGCCCTCAGCGTTGATTCATGAGGAAAACTCAGTGAAACTGGGTTTCTTTTCAGGCAAAGTTTTTACCTGAACTGACAGTGATGGCCTCCACAAACTGCTCCCTCCAGGTGTTCGTCCCAATGACCAGAGCCAGATTGGTCTTCTTGATGAGTTTATCCACCGTGCTCTGAAACCCAGGACATCACAGTAAACCCCATAAATCATTTAACATTCAATCCACCATTTTGCCATTCCACTTAAAGGAAAAGTCCGGTCATATTCAGAATTGAAACTTCTGAAAGTACTTTATGTCAGGGTTAGTTGCGGTTTGAGGACCCAAACGCAGAGGCAGAGAGGCTGAGGGGATTTCTTGTGGATTTAATCAAAAGGGTAAACAAAGGCAGGAATGCAAAAATCCAACTAATAATATCAAGCAAACCAGAACTATGGAGACATCAAGGGAAAACCAAACACGAGGAGCCAGGGAGAGACGAGGAACATGGACAACAGCATGGGAGGACAGCAAAGACAAGGAACCAACAAAGAGTGCGAGCAGAGGGAGAGCATATATAGCAGACAGAGACAAAGGCAGGGCTAACGAGCTGACAAGGAGCAGGTGTGAGAGAAGACAACGAGGGAGCCAAGGGGAAAGGAACACACACACACAAGAGGGCAACAGAGGACAACAGAAAAACATGACAACTAACATAAATCTAGAAATTACAACAAAACTGGAATTAAACCAATAAATCTAGAAAACAAGGAGCAAAGTAAAGAACAACAGAACCAAGACCATGACACTTTAAATATGAAATTATTACAAACTTTTCAATAAATATAAGTGTTTTAAATTAAGAGTAATTTCATTTCAATGTGCTTTACCGGAAGCAGGTTCATCAAAGAACAATTCTGCCACCAACCGGTTTGTGACATCATGGTGCGGTATTGGTGTTTAACAGATACAGTGGTGTATCTGGTGTGTGTCTCAACGCACTATTATCCAAGACATCTTAAACATTCTTCTTTGAAATGATGGCTACATATTATGTGTTTTTTTTTCTGGCCAGAAGAGTTGGCAATCCGACGACAAACCCGTCTGTGGAGGATCATGAATCGGAAAGGTGAAAAAACCAAATTCTTTTTTTCACTTTTACTCGATGTATTACAACATCCAACTGCCATGCACGTGGGCATTGTCTACAGTGTAACTATAGCTCTGGTGAATTACAATGGTGAATTTCTCTGGAAATCTAAATTTATTGGTGATTGCAGATGGGTCTAGTAGTTCCCATTGATTTTGCTTGTTAAGCGGGGAGAATGGCCTTGAGCTTACTGCACCATGACATCATATGTCAGGAGTGAGGTGGTACTATATTTGGGCAAAAATAGCCGTTCCCTGAATCAGTGATCACGACAATAATTATTATTTTTTATTTTTTTACTGATTAATTCTAAATTTATTAAATCACCACAAATGTATTAGTTTTAGGTAGAAATATTGATCCATTGAGTTTTCCTTGCTGACCGGACTTTACCTTTAAATCAACTATTACTCTAAAACAGACAGAAAGTGGTTGGATGTAAGCATGGTTGGACTGTATCACCGGTTGGGCTCCATTTTCTGTAAATGAAAAGCTCCAACCTTCAGTTAAACTCTCACAATAACATTTGTGAGGAAAGTAAATTTAGTCAATAAATGTGTACAAATGTAAGACTGTATTTGTTCCTTGTTGTCAAACCTTAAAAACATGTTACAACTTTGTTTTTTTTTTCTTCCTGTGACAAGGTTTTAATTTGTATTCAGAGTCAGTAGTTAACTTTACATCAGAGGTCACACAAATCACTTG
>NW_015151890.1:71758-73702 GCF_000732505.1 Cyprinodon variegatus
TGTACCGAATTGTGCTATACAAATAAATTTGCCTTGCCTTGCCTAATGTCTTAGCAGGACCATGAAAAACTAATTACCACAAGAATGAATGTCCTTCTCTTTTTCTTTTTCTACAGCACTTTGCAAGTGAAATATGGTGTAAAAATCCATATGTAACATTTATTGATTTACATTTAGAATTTCAGACACATAGGTGTACTTCCAACCTTGAACTCATATGATTCCTCAATGATAACTTCAAGACGGACGTGTTCGCCCAACATTGGTCGTCCCATCTCCGCAATCCGCCTCTCTTCTTCCTCCTTCTTTGTCAAAGCCTCCTCACACACTCCATCTGAAACACATTGGAAGGATGGATGGATGGATTGAAGGAGGGATGGATGGATGGATTGAAGGATGGATGGATGGATGGATTGAAGGAGGGATGGATGGATGGATTGATGAGGACAAACCTGTGATGCTGATGATATTGGAGGGCGCGCGACGGTCTCGGCCCTGGACTTTCCTGTAGATGTCTTTACCTGAACAGGTGAACAGAAACCGAATCAACTGAATCAAAAGTTTTCCTTTTATCAGACGTAACTAGAACCGAAGAGGATTCCAGCTCCACCCAACATCTGTATGCACGTGAGAGAAAAACCTCAATCTGAAAAGAAACCTTTGGTGGATGTGAGTCGATGAGGTGAAGCTGAAAACCAGCATGATGCAGCAGTTACAGTCTGAGCCAGTTAAACATAAACCTCTGATGGTGAACAGAGCATGCTCAGTGTGTCATCACTTCCTCTAATAAGTCCCTGTTCTGACTAAAGGCATGCAGTCAGAATGTGATTAACGTCGACTCCTGACCCGCTGAGGCCATTGTGAGCTGGGAGATACGTTCTGCTGTGACAACATGTACAAACTACTGTGACTCCAGTAAGAAAACGAAAGCTTAAAGTGAGTGAGGGAAGGGAATGAGAGCTTCTACGGTGTGTCACCAGAACCTTTACCACAGGAGTACTTGGAGAAAGCTGGTTTTGCTGCTAAAATTAATAATTTGATGAAATTCTAATTCAGAAAGATAAAAGGCTTGTAGAGGGAAGGTTAACCAGCAAAAAACCAACTGGTGGTAAAGTTGAAGTTTGATGTTCAACCAGCCAACCCCAAGAAGATCTCCAGGAGAAACTTTTCTAGTAGATTATTTAATCTATGTCTTCCACATCACTCCACGGATAAACAGGTTTTCAAAATCTTCACATCAGTATTATGTCTCCAGTGGAACATAATAACAATCAAAGGCTCCCATTTAACAAACCGGTGGTTCTATGGCAGTTTTCTTTAATTCTAGTCCTCAAGGTCCTTCGTCCTGAAGCTTTTAGATAAGTCTCTGACTCCACACCTGAATAAAATGGCTAAATGACCTCTTGAATATTTGATAGGTGGTTTGAATCAGAGGCGTGTCTAAAAGTCATAGGGCACACCTGTATTGGAGTACTTTCTTGTAGAGGCTATCCCTATATATTTGTCAACAGTTTTTTAGAATTATTTTTTGGCCTGATAGCATTTAAAACAGCAACATCTCAAACCAAACCAAACGTCATAGAGGAGTTCATCATAGGTTTTAATTGGGTTTACACTGATGAGACCAAAGAGGGGATGTTTTGGGAAGATGGAAAGACGCATGTCGGAGGAAAGCATATTCAGTAGATCAGCATTAACATCTTTTGAGGCTCTATAGCGGGGGTGCTCAAGTCCAGTCCTAAAGAGCTACCATCCTGTAACTTTTAGATGCATCTCTTCTCTAACACACCTGAATTGACAGGCTAAATCTGTTGGGATCTGGAGGCTTGTCCACTTTCTCCACCAGAGGGCGCCTGAGATCTTCCTCCTGAGGGCATGAGCTTATAGCCTGACGTAGTCCGACTCAATTCTAGTCAGAATATGAGTCTGATACTGCTCCATAGA
>NW_015151890.1:77258-79274 GCF_000732505.1 Cyprinodon variegatus
GCACCTCCATTATTTGAATGTCAGCAGACAGCAAGAAGCCTCCCAGATCTCCAGATGCATTTGAGATATCAAAAAAGTACTCCAGGGTGTTGTTCAGCATGGGGGTGAGTAGAAAATGAAGGCTAATCATGTTTTGGGTGTACTATTCCTTTAAGTACATCCCGACTACGTCCAGAGGATTTGGAAAGGCAGCAATCAGCCAGGAACTGCTTATCAGAAATTGGATCATGAATGTGAGAACCTCCATCACAGCAGAAGTCCTGTCAGTGATAAATTACATCATACAAGCTGCTGAATGATGTTCTATAGGCTGGTGTCAGGCGCAGTGTTTGTGGCGTGTACTTTATTTTTCACAAGCAGCTGCTCCAGTTTGGCTGTAGAAACAGTTTATAAGCTTCTTCTCTCTTTTAAAGGAGATGAAGGTTTGGTTTAAACCATTTCAGATGCTGGATGGATCAGTTTATTGACCAACACGTGAAACTCACACTTTTTTTTTACTTTTAGTTCATGGCTGTTTAGCACAAATTGTGCTTCCTATTTATTTTTTTTAAACCTTTTGAATATCTGATTTCTTGAGTCCCGGTTACTCTGAATTTCTGATCAAGTCTTATCAGTTCAGTGTATTCTCATTATGAGTTCGTATGAAATCGTACGAAAAGTTAGGCACCATAATTTTGTACGTTTTAGACGTTTTTTTCGTCTTATTTCGGCGTATTTTTACGTCGAAAGATATCCTTGCGCATGCGCATCTTACGCACCATTCAATAACATAGAATTTAACATACAATTAACACTAACCCTGACCCTAACCCTAACCCTAAGATACAAAACATCAAGAAACGTATTTAGAGACATGAAGAAGTCATTATTGCACTGTTTTTCCCAGTTTTACGTCTGTCCGCGGATCTGCTTTTTTCATCACTGCCTGCAGTGATCTGTTTTTTTGAGGAAAAACGTCCAAAACGTACAAAATACTGTACATAACTTTTCGTACGATTTCATACGAACTGATAATGAGAATATGTTGATCAGTTTTGTTCTTTTCAAATCCTGTCAGAGTTCTGCATAAGAACAGTCTGACCGCACTTAACAAAACCTGATGTGGGAAACAGAAAGGCTGAGACTTTATCTACACTGGAGAAAATGGAAATCTAGATTAAGTAAGTATTTTTTTCTTTAAATAAGTGCATTTGTTCTTGAATTGAGGAGGTAAAAGAGACATTTTGCCAATGGAACAAGACAATTTACATTTGAAATAAGAAAACGCAATTGCATTATCTTATTTCAAGTGCATTTTTATCTAATTATCTTATTTTAAGAGTAAAAATACTCATTCCACTGGCAAACTATCTCATTTACCTGCTTAAAATAAGAATAAATACACTACATTTAAGAAATATTTACTAATTTCTAGATAGTTTTTGCAGTGTAGCCAAAGCTTGGTCTGATTGAATGGAAGCAGGAAGAACCTGCTTCTAATCCACACCATGACCAAGAGCTCAGTTTGTTCTGACTTAGAGCCTGGGAGGCAGCACAGAGCTGCAGGCTAAGGCCGACCTCGCTGGGTGGATCCGTGCATGTGTGTGTGTGTGTGTGTGTGTCTTTTAGACCCAGCAGCATGGAAACTCATCATGTTTATTTTATTAGAGCAGATTGATGCTTTGGATGTTCTTTTGACTAAAGGACGACCTGTTTCCTGCAGCGTTCCTGGGAACCAGCCCCTTTTAACCCTTTACGTATATCCTTTAAGCCAGTTTCAGGCTTAAACCAGCTCACGTGGTTCATGTATATTACGAATGTTGGTTTATATGTCTGCCTCTGGTGCTGAGCATGCCAGAAAATATGGTTTTACATCATCTAGATGGGAGTGCAAACAAAACATGATCCATGTTAGAGCAACAATGCATTGTGAGAATGCATAGAATTTGAATCATAACTCAGGAAATTGTCCTCACTGGAGGACTTGCACAGCGACCGCTGTCTAAAAAAGGCACAACACATCACAAAGGACACTTC
>NW_015151890.1:80978-85281 GCF_000732505.1 Cyprinodon variegatus
GAATTGAATTTAATTATTTATTAAATGCTGTATTTATGTATTTAATTTTGGCACTTTTTATCCTCCATAGTAACGAGCTCCCAGGTTATTTTATCTAGCTGAATTTAAAACACTGTAAAAAAAAAAAAGCAATGTTTGTTAAAAAATGTTTTAATTTCTAAATCTGATGTGTTATTGCAAAAACAGGTACAGCATGTCATGTGGAAGAGTAATTTTACAGTATTTTGCTAAATTTGAAATATGTTAATGAATTATAAAAGATGTGCTTTTTGTTCTCTTTTACATGAAAACAGGATCAGATCTCATCTGCTCACTTTTTTTCTCCCAGTCAGAGCCACAAGGGAAGCTAGTCTACCATTAGCTTTTATAACATAGAATGTATTTATAAATAATAATAAGCCTAAGATACAACTCAGCAACTTTAACAGATGCTTTAGTTAAAGCTCCCATAAGGAGCTGAGGTTCTTCAGGCCTTCTGACTGATTTGGTCCAACTTTTGCTCCGACATTATACGTGACGGCTTAATCTGCAATTATGGCCCCCAAAAAACTAAAATCCAGTCACTGCAACCTCCAATAATATCACATAAGGTAATTTTCTTTATTTTCCTGTTCCAGCAAAATAGTATTTGATATAATCCAGCTGCCAAGAACCTGGTACCCCCCTACCCATATATCAAGTATTCATGATTTGCTGTACCTTAAACACGGTCCGTAATGAGAGTAGTTGTATTATAAGAAACTTAAAAAGACTTAAAAACCAGACATACATTTTTTGAATTCTTGGTTGTTTAGAAATAATGCAACCTTATTCCACCAAAATCTCATGAAAGATGATATTTTGAAGTAGATGTCTTAAAAAGATGCATTAATCCCAAAATGCTATTAGATTAATTATGATGATATATTTTTCTCCTTCTTTATAATCTTTGTCTGTTTCAGCTCATCTATGTACGATTCAAAATAAAATAAAAATTAGACTAAACAAAAGTGATTTGTAAAACACAGCCCCGTCACTTTGCGTCTGCGCCAAGTCACGCCGTTGTCTAGATGGATGTCGTCTGGAAAGTCTGGCCTACACTTAGGAACATAAATGTGGTGCAACTGAAGGAAATACGTCCTCGTTCCTTTTTCTGTTTTATTACTGGCTTCTAAACTTATTGTGGGAGTGTCTGTCAGGGAGCAGAAGTTCTAAATGTCCTGATTATTATTCTGAAGGATTTTAATCTTTTGTGATTATGATTTTATGACTTTAAGCAAATTTTCAGACTCACTGAGGCTCATTTATTCTCAGCCGCGTAAATTACTTGTCTCAATATACAAGGACAAAGATATTCCTGGTTCATCCCGTCCTGATGGTACAAACAGATATTGTGTTCCAGCAGCTTAATCACTCAATAAAACTGATTAAACATAACTGAAAATCGTCTGAACTAGAGCCAAAACTTTAAGAGATTCTCATGTGGACCAAGAGTTTTACTGGCAAGGGTGAGCAAAGTCCAGTTAACAAAATGAAGTATAGGAAACCTTTAATGGATCCTGTTGCAAAGTTCCAGAAGCTGAGAAGCTCTTCAGAGCTTCAGAGGAGCTGAGACTCGGTAGGAAAACAAAGAACTGTGTGATTTATGATGACCACCATTAGCCTGCTTAGTGTCTCTGCAGCTTTACAGGACTGACTGTGGCTGCGGGCCAAAGCGACCTCCCCTGTCGCCCTGACAGAAACGCACTGCTTTATGGGCTGAAGCTGCCCGCCGTGCAGGATCCTGGGCTGCTGAGTGCTTGACGGCCTAATAAGGAAGAAAGCACCAAGCTGTTTATCTGCTCCACACACCAGGAGCTGCTTCAATTTGGACTTACGGCAAAACAAAGCTCTGTTCCACTCAACGCCGAGATATGGGTGACAAAAAATAGAGAGAGACACAAGAAGTTATCAAAGTAGGCTTTTAGCTGATGTTTTGACATATTTTTAGTTCCTCGTGTTAGGGTGATATAGCTGACGGACTAGCCTGTCCACTCAGAGACTATTGGAGACGACCCAGTTGGAGACCAAAAGACAAGTCTACAGGAAGAACAGCACAAACCAACAGCTGGAAGTCTTCATGGATTAGGATCCTCCCTGACAGATTGTCTCAAAGTTTTGAGGAGGAATGAGAAGGTTCCATATCAAAACATTATACCAGAGAGGACACTGGGAAGAACAGCGATAATGCTATCAAACAGCCAGTAGAGAACTTGATCACAACTTGATCCCAGCTACACATTTAATTACATCAGGTGACGAGCAAAGCAGGACTCTACACTTAGCTGGGATGGTTTTCTCCATGAACACGATGCTGAGTGAAGCTCAGGAAGGACAGCAAACAGCTGCAGGTTTGAAGGAAGTTAAATTCAGTTAAACATCCAAGAGATGAATAAACAGTCAGCTGTAAAGTCCTGGAAGCTGATGTAACCTGCTCAGCCTCAAACATTCACCTTCATATAAACAGCTTCGGTATGAAGCTCTTCTCACACAAAGCAGCTCTGTTTGGATGCGAAAATCCCCAGTTTGGTTTCCAAAAAAACATCAAACCTGCACTGCAGAGGAAGGGCTGCTGTTATCTGTCCAACAGTCAAAATGAAATAATCAAACAAATGCATTCAGATTTTCAGGATCGATATGTCAAAATGAATAATGGCCTCGGGGCCTAACTACAGCAAATCAGAATAAAACAGGATATGATGAAGATTAGGAAAAGCGGAAGGGCTCAGCCTGGAAACTACAGACAGCATGAATAAAAAAGCCTCCACTTTACTAAAAGCAGGTTTGAAAATGACTAGAAATGCTTTAAAGCAACAATTACTTAAGGTGTTATAAAGCAACATGATTGCCCCAATGATGCAGGGTGGTAAAGTGACACCTAAAATTACCAGCTCACACGCTATTTCTGTCGCTGGACTAAATTCTCTCTAAACAGTAACAAAAGTTCTACAGTGTAATTTGAACACAACCTGAAGATCCAGGGACAATTTCATGCAAAATGTGTAGCGAATGAAAAACTGCATGTAATTGAAATAATCCTGGACAAGCCCCCAATTATTTAATTTTGTTTATATTTCAATCTCCAGTCGAAATGTCACAAAATGAAATAATCCTGGACAAGCCCCCAATAATTTCATTTTGTGACATTTCTACTGGAGATAAAAATATAAATATAGTTAAATATATTGTAAATATATTATATTATATTTCATATTTCCGATTGAAATATGAAATATAAACAATCCCGCAAGCAGAGGTGTCAAAATTATTAATGTTTATTACTCAAGTAGAAATATGAATCCCACTGTTTCAAAACACTTTTGTAGAAGTGTATCAGTTTAAGCTTTTTACTCAAGTAAAAGTGTAAAAATACCATTTTTAAAACTACTTAAAGTATAAAAGCAAAAGTAATGCAGGAAAAAAAATGTACATACAGATGCTTTAAACTTTATACTGGTTACTGCACTACCCTATTAAAGGAAATTTTGTCCATAGTTTTGGAAAATAACTTCCTTATACTTAATTTTCTTAGTTTTATAACTAATGGAAACAGTGTCAAATGTAACTTTGCATTATCTTGAAAACACCAGTTCAAAACTGGAAGTATATCTAATGGGTTTTCTCATTAGCTTTAGATGTTCTCTTCTCCTTTACCACTGTGCAAACCTTTGGTCAAATAAATATAGTTGATAATTTTATTTTAAAAAGCAACTAGTGACAAAAAAAGTCACTTTTGGCTGCGTCGTTGAAGACTTCGGTGACATGGCGTGAAAGCAATTATTCCTCTCAGTTTACTGTCTCCAGCCAACAGCCATTGTTGGTTCGATTGTTTTTTCCTGAAACCCTGAAATGCGGTCGGTTTCAGCAAACCGTGTCTTCAGTCAAATCATACTGACTTCCCTGTGTCTCTGTTTTAGAAATGAATCATAAGCGCACAAAGACCAGCATGCTAGATCCCAATTAAATTGCAAGATGTACATATGATGTAAATATAATTTTTAACATAATGTTAATTTTTTTCTCTAAAACTCTTTAATTAAAAAATTTGATGCATGTGAAACTTTAGTCTCTTATTCACCTCATCCACTTTGTTTGTGCTTCTGCTGAAGCAAACTGATTAATTTTGCCGGTTATGTAAAGTGTTATTGAATACTTAATTTTCTTTAATAAAGTTTATTATTTTTTTTTATATATTAAGCATGATTAGAATGTTGTTTTTTGATCCCAATTAAGGAAGTGATTAGAGAAAGACTTTGGAGATGCTCAATGTTCTTTATTGTGACTC
>NW_015151890.1:85460-89595 GCF_000732505.1 Cyprinodon variegatus
TTTAGCTCTAGTTAGTGGAGCCAAATGTCATCGGATGTCATCTCTTCAGGTCCTTCAAATGAAGAGTGTGAAGCTGTAAGAATAATTTTCTTTTTAAGATCATAAAACTTTTTTTTTTTAATCACCTGTATTTACTCTGTAAATAAAACAGACGTGATCATTTTCAACATAGATCTTTGTACTTTGGCTCAATACATCAGGCCACATATGACAAATATGGGATTTAAGATTGATGCTGAACCTAAACTTGAAAGCTAAATTAGGGCACCTTTGGGATTGCTTTTATTTTCATTAAGGTGGTTAGTTAAAGGAAAGACAGTTACCCATGCTTACATCCAGGCTGCATTACTGTAACATCTATTTTGAGAATGGTGATGCATCCATCAGGCACCTGAATGTTGTGCAAAATGTTGCAGCAAGACTTATAATAACTGGAAAAAAAAGATCATCTTCTTAGGTCTCTTCACTGGCTGCCTTTTCATTTTAGAATCTATTTTACAGATATTTCAGTCACATTTCAATCTTTTAATGGTTTGCCCCCTATCTTTCTGGGCTGCCGCACTCCCATACACCTGCCTGCTTCCTTAGGCCTGCTAACCAGCAGCTCCTTATTATCCCTTTAATCCAAACAGTAACTAAGCGCAGATTATTAGTAGTGACAGTGGCGGCAGGTGCAGGAATTTGCCCTGAAATCGGAGGGTTGTTGGTTTTTGGCTATAGCCTGCAGTGTCATTGCATTGCCTACTGATTGTGGTCAGAAATGTACGGCACCCTCACTTCTGTCAGTGAGCCCCAGGGCAGCTGTGGCTACAATGTAACTGTGAAGATCTCGGCACTGGCTTAATCCCCAACTCGACACACCTGCTCACTCCACCCTGCCTGCTATTATCACTAACTGGTTACACCTCTATATATACCTCATCTGGATCTGTTCCCAGTGCCAGATCATCTCAAACCAACGTTGAGTACCTTCCAGCATTTGAATCTTTTGCCTGACCTGTTTTCTGCCTTTTTTCACCAAGCCTGCCTGATCCCTTATCTGTTCCTGTCTGCCTGCCCTGAATCCAGACCAGGTCTGCCTCTGGAGCCCCGCATCAGTTCTGCCTTGGATTGCCTGCCTGTGAGCTTAAACCCCACTCAGTCAGTGAGTAACGAGTCAGCCTAACCCCTCTGCCTCTCTGAACCTAACAGTTAAAGGACCCTGGATCGGACCTGGACCTCTCTTCTGGATTGCCCCTCTGTACCTTTGCTTGGACCCGATCACTGGACAGACTGTCTCTGGAGCTCATCTGCCTCAGTCCTCAGCAAACCATCCGCTAACTGCTTCTACAAGTCCCTTCCTCTTAAGAACTCCTGCGTGAATTAGTGAATGACTGAAGTGTGATACGCTTTGGTCGAGTCTTCTGACTAGAAAAAGCGCTATATAAGTACAGTCTAGGGATGCAGGATATAATCGACCCCCTATCGGTATCGGCCTTAAAACTGAATATCGGACATCGGCCACCCCACCGATATTTAACCCGATATTTGATCAGCTTCTGAGTTTCTAAAGTCTAACAAAAAAAACAACTACTACTTCTTCTTCTTCCTCAAAAACGTATTTTTTTAGAGACTTAAAAACGTCTAAAGACGAGGGAAAAAATATTGATACATTAAAATATCACAATATCTTCATATGCTGATATATTGCCATTTAAAAACACCATATCAATCTCTTTTACTAATGAAATATTGCTATATGTCATCGTTATGCTACAAAAACCCCCGAAAATTCACGAAATGTTGCCATATTTTTAAATGTTGATATATTGACGTGGTATCGATCTATTTTACTAACAAAATCTCACAAGAATTTGCAAAATATCACGAGAGTTTGTAACAGAACGATGAAATTTCTCGAGATTTTGAAAGTAAAATAGATCGATACCGCATTTTTAAAAATCAATTTGATATCAGCATATGAAAATATATTTGAGTATATTATTTTTCAAAGTGTCAGAAATGGATAACAAAACTGCTATTTTCAATGACTACTTATTTTTGTCCAGCTTTAACATCGGTATCGATATCGGTTATCGGCTACATGAGTTTTAAAATATCGGCATATCGGATATCGGCCAAAATCCCAATATCGTGCATCCCTAGTACAGTTCATTTAAAATTATTCCTTAGCTGTAGAGTGATTTCCCATTGTGTGTCAGAAAGGCCTTCTCTCTTGCAGAGATTTTAAATTTTCTTAAAACCGACAAATTTGCAGAAGCCTTTTGCACATCCTCAGATGTTAACTCTATAATTTTAATTTCAAAATTATTTTTATTAATTTTTATTACTCTTAATTCAGTTTATGTATTTTTTACATTTTACTATCTTACGTCTTTTTTAGTTAATCCATTTTTATCTGATCTGTTTTAATTTTGCTGATATTGTCAGTTGAAATATGTACAATACTTTGTTGCGCCTCCTTATTTTACAGTGCTTCATAAATAAAGGTGATATGGTCTGGTATGCACATATTTTTAACACTCAGGTATTAATACAAAGGAATACGAATCCAATACAATGACTGGAAGTTTCTGCTGTAATTTATGCAACGCATCAAGGGTAGTTGGTAAAAGGAGGGTCCTCTTATTTTACATGGCCATAAAATCTAACCCTCTCTGTTCTGTGTAAATACAGAGCATTAACACCGCATTAACACTGTTTGGATAAAATATCAAAATGAGCCATTGTTCACGGCAAGTTTGTGCTTTTAAGACATCAAGCCTGTTGTGATTTCTTCCCAGCTGTTTGCAGACATGGAAAGAGTCTGGCTGTAGGAACAATCTCTGGTATGTAAACCGATGACTGTAAAGCCAAAAGAAGCAGTCACATGACAGGTGGGGGCGGAGCTAATGCTTAATCTATTTTATAACATATCCATCGTACCAGCTGGTGTCCAGAAGTTTAGTAATAATATAACCATCAATGATGTGAGAGCAGTCCGGCCAGCAGAGAAATACAAAGTCTAAAGATTTCACTGAGTAAAGAGAGTCCAAACGATTGAATTGGGATGTTTATGTTTGTGCAGATGTGAAGGATGCTCCTGTGATCAAGTGCAGAGACTGCAGGAGTCTGGCAAAAGTAACATTGCTGTTGGACGTCGTCAGCCACACCATGCATGAAGCTTTGGCAGAGCTCCTTCAGTTACAGACTGCTTCACCCTATAAGCTAGGCATCCCTGCCTTTTTGGTTTCTTATTGAATGTCTATTGTTGCTATTAACAACACATTTCTCAAATTACACTACTGAGTTGCACATGTCTTTGAATAAAAGTCTCTCCGTGTCTATGAAAGTGTAATTAGTTTATGAGACTCTGGGTCAATGGAGCAGAAAAAGGGAGGAATAGAAAGTTAAATCATTCAAAGACTGAGATACAGTTTTCTGAGGATGACAGACTGAGGTTCCACCACTAATTTATGTAGAAAAATGCAGCCAGAATTATATTTAAAGACACTTTCCAAAAAAAATGTCTTCAAACTTCTAAAGTTTGAAGACATGTCAGGAAAAATGTCAGGAATAGGGTTGAGTTAGAGGTTTTAGCTCACCAAAAACCTTGTTTTTGTTTTGAAAACATGCAAATTGAAACGGACAAAGGGGTCCACTCTTTTGGAACGGGGATCGTTTGGATTCTTTTGTTAGCCTGCAATGCCCCATACCTGTCTAAGTGTCTGAAAGGGGGCCGTTAAAGGGAATTTTTGGCCTGGCTGAATAGGAGAGGTCCTCCGCTCTCCTGTACAGGGGCTGGGGCTGCGATTATAGCGGGAAGGGATTCATGCAATTGCTGCATTGTAGGATTTTGAAACCACCTATTTTCTTTGTCCAAATTTTCTAGGTGGTTTGAGAGGGGCACGAAGGAAGCCATCTATGTTAAGAAAAAAAAAACAACCTTAAACAGAGGAGATCAGGTTTCAGCTTTCATAAACCTACAATGCAGCATGCAGATCATTCTTAACATATGCAAAAAAGTGAAACAAAACCGTAACATCTGATGTATTAAAGGAATAGTACACCCAAAACATGATTAGCCTTCATTTTCTACTCAACCCCATGCTGAACAACACTCTGGAGTACTTTTTTGATATCTCAAATGCATCTG
>NW_015151890.1:90339-99025 GCF_000732505.1 Cyprinodon variegatus
CAGATGCATTTGAGATATCAAAAAAGTACTCCAGAGTGTTGTTCAGCATGGGGTTGAGTAGAAAATGAAGGCTAATCATGTTTTGGGTGTACTATTCCTTTAAGCACTTTAAAAGAGACACTCTTGATCAAAATGCTTTTCTTCTAAAAAGAAATATAAGATTCAGAACATTAATATAATACAATTGTCAAAGCAATAAAACAACTGAGACCATAAAACAGGAAGAATAAAAAAGGCAACTAGAATTGCAAGCAATTATGAACAGCTTCCAATTCCCCCCCCGGCGCCAACCACCCCATATGTCCAGCCAGTCCCTCTCCTTTAGCTTTCTCTAGAGTCCCTCAAGATGGATACTTGATACTTTCTGAACACTGTAAACACATAAGAAACACTGCGATTGTAAATGGAAATCCCTGTCTGGTGATTTTTTTTTTACACCAAAAAGACTATTTTTCATTTTGGTGCGACATAGCCAATATTGAGAAAATAGTTAAAAATGTATAGTTTATAGAAATGTTTATCAAAATGTTCTCAATTAAAAGGTTTCTTCATTCTTCCGTAAAATTAATCAAATTGATTATTTTCCAGGACATTGGATAACAATGCTCCCCCACTAAAAAACCTCACACATCACAAGTTTTAAGTAATATAATTCAATTCAAAGTAAATACTCAAGTCTATAATAAAAAATAAACTCACATACCAATGGCTATATCAGGAACAAAAGTCCTATTTGTAATGTCCAATAAATGTCATAATTTTGTTATCAACAAATTATGCAATAAAAAAAAATATGAGACAATGTTCAAGTTTTTAAAAGTTAAAGCAAATTTACTTGGTAGAGTTCCTCTGCTAGGCTGGAAGCAGGCAAACACATTACCCTCGTCTACATCCATGGCCTTGTAACCCTAAATATCTCAAGAAAAATGTACTTTTAAAAGTTGATTTATCAAAAAGAAGTGAGTAAATCTGATCTGCAAAAGTGGCTAATCCCATAGTTTGGGAGGAATCCATGAAATAAGCTCGGCCACCTCTTAACTGCCTCTTTGATTTCAAGACCCCCAACAATGACTGATTCACGGACCTGAGAGAGCATATAGTGATCCTGAAGCTGGAGGTATGTGTGTTTCCCAGGTACCAGTTAAGATATTTTAGACCAACTGGATAAAGTGGTGACTGGCTTAGGCTGACATAAAGTGCATTGCATATGTCTCAATGTGTTGAGATAAAAGCATGAATTAAAATTTCAAAGTGATTATATGACAGAAGCATAAAGGAGTATGTTTGAACGGCTCCTGCATTTTAGCCTGGATATGACCGTCTTTGCATTGTTTCATTTGTTCTGCCCCAGTGTGCTGCACCAAGTCCCACTCAGGCTTTTACTATTTGTTGTGCTGGATTGGGGGGATTTTATTGTTTGATATTTGAGGACTTTGAACCTCTTGCGTTGTCAGACACCTCTAGTAACTTCAAGAGCTGATAATGGACTCTGTTGAAGCTCTAGTATAGAGAGATTCATTCCTTAACTGGAGAAATCTTTTACAGTTTTAACTCTATGGTTTTAATAAAATAAACCTGTACTTACACAATCTCGTCATTGTCAAACTCCAGAACTCCATTTGTGTCTTCAAAGTCCACCCCTCCTCCTTTAGCCGTCCCCTCTATGGTTTTGTATGGCACAACCACAAGGCCACGGGCTCCTGAGTTCCTGGTCACCTTCACCTCCATCATTCCTGTGCTCTCGCTCACAGTCATGACTGGCTCCTCAAAGGTAAAGATCCCAGCATGGTCATCATCAAAGATGGTGACGGTGGCTGTACATGGCAAACCTAACCCTGCAAGGCCGTCGACGTGGTTCATCTTATGATCATTTGCACCATTAGATATAACCCTCACATTGGTGAGGTGAACCAAAAAATGTTCATCCTCCTCAAAGATATCATCGTCAATGATATCAATACGGATTTCCTTTTCGGTCTCCCCTGGTTTGAACACAACAGTTCCTTCAGTGAACTGGTAGTCTGAACCGGCGTTTGCAGTGCCATCTTCAGTCCGGTAATCAACACAGACCGTGCTTGTTAAGTCTCCACCTCTGCGGACAACGTTGAGTACTACACTGCCACAGTTTTCCAGACACTGATAGTTCCCGGGGTCAAAAAAAACCTTTGAAGAAAAGTTGTTGACGGATATCTCAGAGCAGATATCGTGCTGCGTGGCTCTCTTGGCCTGATCAGCGGCATGTTTTTTAAGAACATTACCTGCTCCGGTCATGATTCTGGTTGTCTGACAGCGGTAGAAGGCTCGACTCTTCTGTTGTTGGGTTAACACCTGGTAATTGGCAAGCTCCATCAGTTGTTCCATTTCCTTCTCTGGGTGTTTCTGTTTTAGCTCTTTCAAGATCCTGGCCAGTTCTCTACGAGCCTCCTCCTCATCCACCTCCTTTTCCTCACTTCCCACCTCTCCATCCAGGAGTTCATCTCCATGAGAGTTAAGCATCTTGCCATCCATTTCAATGTCCACCTTTGAGGGAAGTTCTGGCTCACCTTCTGTCTCGATAATCATTCCTTTCTGCTTCCCTGCCCTGTATCGCTTGTACACATATTTGTAGAAAAGGAGTCTGCGATCTGCAACATAAGCTAATCCAACACAGAAAGGGAAGAAGAAGAGTGTAAGAAGCCCCTCCCAAATTTCAACAACACCCGGAGAAAAAACAGCCAGGATCAGGTACAGCCAGGTGTATGCAAACACGCTCCAGGTGGCTGTGACAAAAAACACCCGCAGATGCTTCACCTTTCTGGTTTCTCCATCAGGAATCACAGACACACACAAGCCAATGATGACAAACATGTTGAAAGCAGCACTTCCTACGATGGTGTTTGGACCCAGCTCTCCGGCATCGAAGTTGTGACCACACACTTCAACGACCGACAGGAGGATTTCAGGTGCAGATGAACCCAAGGCCATCAGGGTCAGGTTGGACACCGTCTCATTCCAAACGCGAACTGTAGTGGTAATCTTCTCTCCATTTGGCTTCTTTATCGTGATCTTTCTTTCTTGAGAGGTGATGACTTCGATGGATGCCATGAAACGATCAGCAATGATAGAGACTCCTAGAAACATGTAGAAAAGCCCCACGAAGTAAATGGTGGCTCTGGCCATGCGGTCGGCAAAGGGAGGATTTTCCGGTTTCCACAGCGGAAGGATGACACCTTCAATGCATTTATTGCTGCCACCACATTTGGTCTGGTTTCTGGCTGTGCTGTTAGAGTTTAGGGTCGAAGCTGAGGCTCCTGCTACTGAATGCAGTAATTCAGCTGAGACAAAAGTCAACAAGAACAGTAGATGATTGATAGAGGATAGCGGCGGACTCCCAGTTTGGCACATGGTGAAGCTTCAGTTCTCGTCAACCTAAAACACACAGAAACAGTCTTAAGTATGTTAAACTGCCATTTTTGTTTTATTTTGTTTTTTGTGGATGACATAAAAAGGATATGGTGTTCATTCTAGCAAAATAACTTTAAACTTAATTTGGGTATTGACCTCTAGATCTCTAGAAAACCACCCTGTAGGAGCAGATTATGAATTTCTGTATTCCAAATGGTTTGGGTCACATGATCTGTCAGCTGTCTATATAGGTATGATCCGGTTTTGATGAGGACAGGTGTGTTCCACCCGAAAGGGGGAAACAGTTTTTGACCGTAACGCAATACTAACGTGACGCGATGCTACCGATGAAAGCTATGTGGATCCCAGAAACTATGTATGCGGTGTTATTGTCAACATTGCCGAGTCATGGAAATAAATGGATTACCTGCACTAACATCAAGGACGGCTATCATTTCAATTAAGCGGCTAAGTAATCGGCGTGTCAACTTTACCCTGGTGTACCACCTCAGGGGCTTAAAGCTTTGGCTTAGCCTCTACACACCCATTAGACTTCCTTTAACAATTTCAGAATATATATACAGTCTGGACCTTTAATGTGAGTAAAAAATATGCAGACATTTGGGGCACCTCAGGGCTTCATTCCAGGACTACTCTTCTTTAAGATGGACATGAATCTACTACTTCTAATTAAAGGGTTAGATTACTTGTAAGGTTACGTACTTTTGTAGGAGAGTGGCAGCCTAGTGGTTAGGGCACAGAGCTTGGAATCCTTAGGTTCTGAGTTTGAGTCTGAGTTTGAGCCCCACTCCCACAGACTGCCACCCTTAACCCCACATTGCTCCCCAGGCACCCCATGATTGCAGCTCACTACTCCCCAAGAGGATGGGTTAAAAGCAGAGGTAAATTTCTCCAATGTGAGATCAATAAAGTTCAATTATTATTTCTATTATTTTGCATGTCCCTATCAAAAAGAGATCTTAATACAGAGACAAAAAGTAAATTCAGAGTTTTAAATAGAACAGAACAGGCAGAAGTTACAGCTGTTCTCTGTAATTAAAGGTTTAGAATAAAACTGAGCAAGGCCAAAGGTAAAAGAGCACGGGTTTCTTTGGTTTTAGTGGTTTACTTTGTTCTGTCGATTATACTGGTTCTGTTAGTTCGGTTTGTTCTGTTGATTCTCTTGGTTCTGATTGTTTATGTGGCTTTAATTTTGTTCTGTTTAATCTGCAGGTTCGGTTCGTTCTGAGTGAAGTTTTTAGTTAGTTCTATTGGTTCTGTTGGTTGAGTTGCTTCTCTAGGAAACTTTTTCTTTCTGTTGGTTAAGACAGTTGGGTTGATTTAGTGTGTTCTGGTAATTCTGTCGGTTAAGTTGGTTTAGTTTGTTCGACTGGTTCTCTTAGTCTGGATTGCTTTGTTGATTCTACTTGGGTTTTTTTTGTTTTATTTTTGTTATTGATTAAGTTGATTCTGTTCGCTCATGTTTGGTTCTGTTGGTTTAATTTGTTCAGCTAGTTTTGTTGATTCTGTTGGTTCTATTGGTTCTCTAGCTTTATTTTTCTTCTGTGTGTTTTATATTATTTGGTTGGTTCTGTAATTAACAAAAGTTGGGTTGGTTAAGTTTGTTCTGTAAAATAAGTTAATTCATATTTTTCTGTCGCTTCTGTTGGTTCAGTTTTATGTATTGCTTCTGTCGGCTCAGAGTGTTAAGTTTGTTTTGTTATAGTTTAGTTAGGTCTGTTTATTAAATTAGTTATATTGTAAAAGTTGGTTCTGCTGATTAAACTGGATATGTTGTTTCAATTTGTTTAAATGGTTAAGTGGGTTCAGTTGGTTCAGTTTCTTGTTTTTATTCTGTTGATATTACTTAGTATTTGTTTGCTTGTTTGCTTTATTGTTTCTGTTGGTTGAGTCTTTTCTGTTGACTAAGTTTTATTTAAAAAAATATTCTTTTTATTTTGCTCTAATGGTTAAGTTGGTTATTTTGATTCAGTTTCTTGTGGATCAGAATGTTCCTTGAATTAAGTTGATTCAATCCGTTTACCCTGTTAGGGTTTATTTGACCCGGTTGATTTGATTTTGGTTATAAACAGGGGTAGGTAGCAGCTTGTGAAAATGGTGTTTTCTCTTTATGAGGATCCATCTAACCTCTTCCAATTATCCCTCAGGGTCATTGTTGGGCTGATGCCCAAGTCCTGCAGTCTATGGGTGGAAGGCAGGGCACCCTCTGGACAGGTCGCCTGTTTATTGCAGGACAGGGACATATAACCATACACACACCTACCTAACGGCAATTTGTAGAAACCAGTTAACCTAACAGTCATGTTTTCTGAACTGTGGGAGGAAGCTGGAGTACCCGACAGAACACATGCATGCATGGAGAGAACATGCAACCTCCATGCAGATAGACCCTGGGTAGAAATCTGACCAAGGATCTCTTTTCTGCAAGACAACAGTTCTACAAACTGCGCTACCGTGGAGCCCCAATTGAGGAGGACTTAAGGAGTATTCTCTGTTAGGTTGACATGGTACATCCGTTTTAGCTTGGGACATTTTAATTTTTCTTCCCGTTTTGTGGCTGTTACAGTCTGGTTACAGTCATTGTTCCTGTGGCTCACCTGACTGCAGCTTTCCTCACATGTTCTCTGCATTAAACTCCATCTGGACATGCAAGAGTCAACAAGGACGCGCAATAATTCCCAGTTCTGAGCTGTAGTGAATGAGAAAACTGTATTTTGTCTATTTGCCTTGAGTGGCTAACACTGAAGAATCTTGGATCCTCTCTTATACTTGTGACTGCTTCCTAAAAATGATCTGATGACTTGATTAAACAAAGAGCTGAGAATAAAACCAGCTGTAGTAATGAATTAAGAAGCAGCAGCAGGAACACAACCAGCTTCATTCCTGTCAGAGTAAGGCTGCAGGAGGAGAAGGATCATAAAGAGGGACCTACCGCCACACCAAGAGGAAAAAAAGGTTTTCAAATCAGAGTCTCCACAAAGTTAAAGACGTTTTCATCCTCGGAACAAAAGCTGTTTGTTTCCAGCACAACAGTCAGACAACTTAGAGATGAGAAGCAGAACCACAAACCGGAGAGAGAAGCGAAAAAACAGAGACTGCCTAAAACGAACCCCTCCTCACTGCTCTGATCGGGCATCCAACCTCCTCCTCCTCTTTCTCCTCCTCCTCTTTAAACCCAAAACCTTCCATAGAACCGTCCTTCTGATATTTATTTATCAATTCATTAATCAAATATTGATTTATTTAGTTTTTGGGCACCAGAATTTCAAATATCTCCAAAATGAATCCATCTCAGAGCACAACCAGGAGAGGTTGGTCATGTGATGATTAAATATGATTTATCAGATAAGGTTGAATATATTTATGTGGTTCAGTTTAGTTGCTGGATCAGAAGACCTTCTAAAGGAGCTGCTCCAGGCTGTGGTGGTGAGGAAAGAGCTAAGCAGAGCATCAGAGCTGTGGTTTCACTGCTTCATCTATGCTTTATGGGTCAGGATGGAGAGAATCAGGTCCTGGATGCAATCAGGCAAAACATTCCTTTGCTCTAGGCTGGCTGAGTGCTGCTGGACAGAGGAGCTCCATCATCTGGGTTCAGATGTTCCTCCACAGTAAAAGGATTCATATAAGGAGGTTTATGTGGTGACGTCTTCTGCCTAAAGTCAGTGTGAGTACGTAGTGTTTGGATGTTGGAGGCTCCACTCTCTGAAGTCCTCCTCCTGAACAATTGTTGGATTCAATCCGAATCAACCTGACTCTGAAATCTGCTCCAGCAGCCTGCAGAGGTCCAGCTCAAACCAGCAGGGGTCAGTGTAGATGAACCTTATTAATCACATGATGATCCTTCTGTTTACTTCTAAAAATCAGATCTGAGGAAATCTGCATCATTATCACAGCACTCTTTATTAAAGCTTCTCATCTCAGGCTCATCTGCTGAACATCTCACCAACATTACAGCTAAAGCTCCAGTAGAAACCACCTCACCCCAGCCAGATCACAGCAGCATCCAATCAACTTCTGTGGCGTTCGGAAGATTTACTTTAATGATCTCTGATTTTTTTTCAGAAATTAAATAATCAGCGGAGGGAATGTGATGACCCAACAATCAGAAGCTTCGATTCAGCCAGTGAGTCACATTTTGATCATGTGCTGCAGAAATCCCAGTCAGACCCCAACATCTCCAGCAGCTATAAGATGTCTCCTGCATCAAATGACTGCATTTACCACTGAATGTAAACCTGTTTCATGCATTTGTGTGCCCTGTGGGACCCCTTTTGTTCCCCTGGGTGTACTCACCTTGGCTCCTGATGCAGCAGCTGCAGAACAACAGAGTGTGTCCAGGACAGAGAGCTGCGTCTGATAACTACTCTAAATTTAACAGAAACACACATTGTTGCTCACACAGCATCCTTATCTTCCCTTCCCTGCAGGCCATGGCCATACATGGCTCTGCAGGGCCTGGGGCCATCCAGCAGCTCCTTGTCCCGCCGACACGTGGGGGGTAGATAACCGCCGGCTGCTCATGGCAAGGAAGCAGGATCGGTTCGTTCTCAATGTCCACTTCAACCCCCCCACCCACTTGACAACTTTCACAGCAGCGATTTTCCACAGTGACAAGGTGACATCCAAGGATCTGAAGGCCACCAGATTCTGGAGACGTATTAAATCTTTACAATGAAAAAGCATGAGTTTTTTTTTTGCTTTTAAACATAAAGACAATCCAATCAAAGGAAAAACAACTAAAAATGACCAAGGAAGACATCGTAAAGACCTGAAGAAGATCTACATGCATGTAAAGGTAGGAGTGGTCAATGGTTCTGATGACCAGGATGGACTGAAGGTTCCTCAGCTGGTCCTGACTGAGCCTAATTTCTGGCTGATTTTTCTCTTTTTTACCATTTAACAAATAAAAGAAAAATAAATTAAATATTAGAATCACCAAGCCTGACATAAAGAACCACCAAGATGCGTAGGGTTCCCCTACAGAACTTCCTCTGAAGATATTTAGTAAACTAAAGCATGAAAGTTCAGCCCAGAAACGGCAAAAAACCTGTGATCAAAACAGTATAAACAGTAACCTTTTATTTTTCTTCTCCCAAACATTAAATTTTAATGTTTCTTTGATCCAACATTCATCTGTTAGTAACAAAGTTAAATTAAAATCCTGATCTTCAGTTTCATATTTGTTTCTAATGATAACCATTAGAGTTAAACTACGACGGAGTATTAGGGCCACACATGAAGAGAAAAAATATTTTTGCCATGACGACATTAAACTCAACAT
>NW_015151890.1:100870-104393 GCF_000732505.1 Cyprinodon variegatus
ATATATATATATATTTATTTATATTCAGCAGTGGGCTGCTCAGTAGCATGGCAGTGGGGAAGAAACTATTTTGCAATCTGTTGGACCTGCATCGGACGCTTCGAAGCCTCTTCCCAGAGGGCAGCAGGGAGAACGGTCCATGGTGGGGTGTGAAGGGTTATTGATGATGTAACAGGCTCGTGACACGCAGAGCTGGGATAAAATGTCTTTAATGGAGGGAAGAGGAGCCCCGATGATCTTCTCTGCTGTTCTCACCACTCTCCTCACTTTCTTCCAGTCTGAGGCGATGCAGCCTCCACACCACACAGTGAGACAGCTGGTCAGAACGCTCTCTATGGTGCTTCTGTAGAAGGTGGGGAGGAATGGTGGGGGCAGGTGGTTAAGTTAAATAGCAGATTCTTATAAACACAGTGGCAGTTTGGACTCAAAGCAGAGTAAACATAAGAAAAGAAAAATAATTTAGAAAACTTAAATCCTGTCCCAAAATCTAGATAGTTGAACGAATAATGAAAACTGAAGGTCCCAATAATATATTTGATTGTATTTTTTTTTCCTATCCTTTAAAGTCCAAGTATATGACATTCATTACACACTTTTTACAGGCTGGCTTGGTCAGTTGAAATGTGTATTTATTATATTTCATGCAATATTAACAATAACTCTTAACAAACTTTGCATAATACTTTTGCACATTTCCCTTATACGAAAAGGCTTTGACATTAGAAAATACTAAAACTAGCATCATTAAAGCAGGGCAAGGGAAAATATATAACTTGTAAGATTTATTTGTACGATATTTTAATATGAAAACAAGAATAATGGTGATAGTGATTAGGGAATTGATGTTTATAATGCAGCTTCGTGCTTTTCCTGTGATAAACAGCAAATTCAAACTGACCAATCAGAGAGAAGGCCATGCAAATCAGAGCGGCTACGTTCCGCCTACGTTGAAGAACTGACCAATGGACGCTGAGGTGGGCGGGGCTCAGGAGATAGCGGCGCAGGATTCAAACTGAACATGGCTGCGGGGAACGATGTTGATGAAAACACACAAAATAGAAGGTAAAATGAAGCTATTGCCCTCATTTGGTGTTTGTTAGTGTGGTAACGGGAGAAGGGAGGACACTTCTGAGAGCTTAGATTTAACTTTTACTTCTTCTTCTATCAGTTTTATTTGTGTTTTGTCTCGCGAAAAGCAATAACAGCTTTGTAGGTAAGCTAACCAGTTAGCAGAATGATGTTCACTTTCTCTGACGTTTAAGACTATAGCAGGAGACAGGATACCGCGTGGGAGTTTTTCTAAATGTTTACCGACATTAAAACAAGTGGATGAACAAATAAAGGTGTGGAGTCTGACGTTAGCATCTGTTTCCCAGCTTTAGCTTCCCTTTAGAGCACAGCTTTATCCATGGATGCTAAACTTGGACCAGTTTGAACCCACAGCTGTGCTTAAATCCAACCTAAACATTCCTGACATGCAGTTTGTGATGTTTAAAGCTAAATTTGTTAAAGAAAAATCTAAATAACTCAAAAAAAGTCCCAATTAGCATGTTTTCAAAACAAAAACAGGACATTGTAGGACTGCTGTATAAAACCTCGAACTCAAAGCTATTTCTGACACTGAATAGAAAATGTTACCTGGATGGGAAGCTAAACTTCTTTTAAACTTGGAAATAAAGTCCAGTTGATTGTTTTATTTTATTTTATTTGGAACGCTATTAAAGAGCTTTTTCTGAAATGAGCACATTGTCCTTCATAATATTTTTGGTTTTCTTCATTTAATTTATTTATTTTTGTTTAAAGTTCACTGATTTTGAAATTTTATTTCAGTATAATATGAGAAGAAAGTCAGAATTCCGACTTTCTTCTCAAAATTCGGAATTTTATCTCAGAATTCTGACTTTCTTCTCATNATTTAGAAAACTTAAATCCTGTCCCAAAATCTAGATAGTTGAACGAATAATGAAAACTGAAGGTCCCAATAATATATTTGATTGTATTTTTTTTTTCTATCCTTTAGTCCACTGGCGTAACTTTCTAGAGGACTTTGGGCATGGAGGGGACAGTCCCCACCAAAAATTTCCACTTTTTTCCCCGCTGATTTACTTCAGCCAACAGTAACTGGGGTTGGGTGCAGCTGTCTGTGTTCAGAACGTTTTCAGTCCGTGTTTTTTCATCGCTTTCCTGCTGCTCTTGAGTCCCACCTATTGAAATATCATGGGATCTGTCGCTTTGGGACATAATATTATTTGGGGTCACTTTTCACTGTGTACAGAGTAATTACGCATAGGAGGAGAGACACAGCAACACTCAGTGATTATTAACCAGCAGCTACTTGTAATTATATGTTTAAGTAAAAGTTAGGAGACGGGTTGGTTAAAAAAACATTAGATCCGTTCGTTACACATAGGGAGCTTTTTCAGCTATAAATGGCAGCAGATTGTACATTTATATAAGTTAAAAAAGCTGGGCTTCTCAGAGGACCATTACTCAGTTTTACAGATTAAAAGTAACACATTTCTGTTGTTTTCTTATTGAACAGAGAATCAGACTGCAGAGCTTCTAGAGATCCTAAAAATGATTTTCTCTGGCATCATGATAGACAGGTTCATAAATCTGTTTTTAAACAGAGCAGAGACACAATTAGGGAGAGCTACTGATTTAAAGGTGAAATAGATTTACTGGAATATGCAACATGCAATAAAATATATCCACAAGTTTACAAGAAAAAATATGCTATGCTAAAATAAAATTTAACATATCTTTTTGTTTTTTTTTTGTAGTTCAACAAGACTCAGAAATAGCTGCAAAACCTAGACAGCCAGACTCACAGGACACAAACTTAAAAATAAAATAAAGGAAACCTGCAAGAATAAATCACAAGCACAAATAATAAAAATCAGTGTATACATTTTTTTGAAATATAAGATTCAATACTTTGGCTGTCAATGACATATGGGACAAATTTCAAAATTTAATTTTGCTGCTGTGAAGGAGGATAATCACTGATGCAGCTTAGAGGGAAGCCATGCAAGCATGGATGGATGGAAGTGAAGTTGTTTCCATACTAGGGATGCAGGATATACTGATATTGGCATCGGTATCGGCTGTTATTCGTCATTTTTTACACATTAATGTTTTTGATACCTTTATAAATAATGCACTAAAGGCAGGCATCTATCTATAACTATAAATATCAGTGTACTGTGGTACTCTTGTGTTCTCAACAATAGGAAAGCATTCAATACATACATATTTGAGCTAATTTTTGGAAAATATAAACCCTATTGAAGGCGTTTGGGTTGAGTAGATGTAGGACCATCAGCCACCACCCTTAGAGCAGGTGTAACCAAAAGTTACACCCTTGGTTTAAAGTCCAAATATTACATTCATTACACACTTTTTACAGGCTGGCTTGGTCAGTTGAAATGTGTATTTATTATAATTCATGCAATATTAACAATAACTCTTAACAAACTTTGCATAATACTTGCCTTTCTAGTACATTTGCACATTTCCCCTA
>NW_015151890.1:105533-109359 GCF_000732505.1 Cyprinodon variegatus
TTGAGAAGAAAGTCAGAATTCCGACTTTCTTCTCAAAATTCGGAATTTTATCTCAGAATTCTGACTTTCTTCTCAAAATTCTGACTTTAAGAATTCTTACTTTAATCTCTATAATCTCTTTGGCTATGATACAAATTTTCGTTGAAATAAATGTTTACATTTATTGTTTCAGTTTATTTATAATACACATTTTTACAGCATTAAAAAAAAATGAATGTTTGATCTCCTGCACACCATTTTAAAATAAACAAACAATAAAAAGTCAATTTTCATAGACGCAAGGGGGGCACTAAAGAGCCGCAAGTTGCCAACCGCAACTAGACCGTATTAAGGATAAAAATAATCTTTCTGATAACAAGCTTGACTCGTAGCTTTTATTTATAACATGTTATGATGTTCCTCAGCTCTCTGTAATTGTTTTAACTGTAAGTGTAGACCTTCACAGCTTTTCCACAGGGTCTAAGTTGGCGAGAAGAACTTTTGTCTGATCAGAAGAGGGTAGAACATTAAGCTTTTAGGGCAGCCATGATTTTATTCTTCTCTCTTTGCAAAGAAAGATAATAAAATGCCAACTGAGTGAATTAAGATCTATTTCATTTATTTTACTGGATTGCATAGCTCAATACTTTTTCCTGCAATTTTTTTAGAATGTAATAAGGTATATAGATATTTTTAGGGCTTATTTGTTGATTATTTTTTGGATTGATAATCGGATAGCAGACTTTTGCAAAATGAAACCAGGTGAGGCTAAAACTTCTCCACTTGAGGAGTTCTGAATAGAGCATATTGACAAACGAAAACATATTTATCTTAAATGTTTATTTTATTTTATTTTATTTTTTTTACAATTTTCTAATAATTTCTGCTCTAATTCGGATTCTCTGTCATGTTTTAGAGTATCTATGATCCAGTAAACGATTAATCAATAACTAAATTAGTTAACAATCCTTTCAATAATCGATAACTTGTATCTGCCCTAGATTTTCTTATTCATGTATTTTTTTAATTATACATATATATTTACAGTAATTTGTTGTTTTTATTCATATACTGCTGAATATGTCCCTGTTTTCAAACAGAAGGAAGGTTCACTACTATATCAGTCAGCTAATTGTTAGGATTCAGCAATAAGTGGGGGTGGACAGCGTAAAGGCTTTTCCTTACTTCTTGCTTTTAATTTGCTGATAATTGAATGTTTCTTTTTTTTCAGAGAGCGGAATAGATAAAGTCTGTTGGGTAAAGATGCTTTATTCCAACTAATGTTATTTTCTAATCAGTTGACTGTGGTACCGTTGTGTGTCTCCCACTAAGAAGTATGGTGACCCACAGCGAGGAATCGCCCGGCCCCTCCTATGCTGTCAGACCTCCAGTCATCTTTAACCCAGATTTCTTTGTGGAGAAGCTCCGCCACGAGAATCCTGAGGCTTTCCTGGAGCTCGTGCTCAGTAACATCACCCGGCTTATTGATCTTCCTGGGATGGAGTTCGCTCAGCTCCTCGGGGAGGAGGGCCCCAAGATCCCAACAACAGGAAACGGAGGCTTTTTCCGTTCTCTTAACTTCCTCAAACGAAAAGGTAAGTCTTACCTTCAACACATTATGATGCCTACAACTGTATATTCGCTGGGTTTAAGAAGCAAAAAAAACCCCCCAAAAAAAACTGGGTTAACATATTCTGCATAAACGCTGTTGCATGAGGCTGGGTAAAAAAAAAAAATCGATTTTAGTGATTTTGGATCGAATCCTTTAAAGCTTTGAAAAAAATCGATGTGTAGGGAATGAGATCTATTAGTTTTATAGTGACGTGCGCGACATTCATGTTCAAATGAGCAGACGTGTGCAAATCCCGACGCAAGTAACACACCGCTCAGCAAGCCGCCCCAACTAAAGTCTGATGTCCAGAACCATTTAAGATTTAAAGCAATTAAAGATAATGTGCTGGATCAAACAAAGGTGGTTTGTGAGATCTTTAAAAGGGAGTTCAGATATTGTAGAAACACTACAAATCTCAGAAATCACTTTACTAGATATCACGTTATATTAACATCCGACAACAAACCTTCCATAGCTAAACAGAAAAACACTAAAGGAACTCGATAGCATTACCAGCAGATTTTCCATGGGCAAGTAAGATAACAGGCGATTGCAACTTTTGTGTGCACTCTGTAGTGGAAAATGAAGGCTTCAAGCGGCTCATTCATGTGCTCTAACCACACTGTTACACGCCAGTAAAATATGACACCCAAATGATAATGCATTTAGCAGAGAAAGTCGGCACAACTTGTGAAACACGGACGGCGCTGGCGATGCAGTCCAACATTGCAGTTACTTCTCACTAAATGGATAATGAGTGATGCCACGCGTCTCCTGTGCTACAGTCCTCCCCGACATTACTACGAGCCACACATGCAAATACAGCCAATAGGTTGACGGAAGCCATTAACCAATGGGGCCTGACCAGCAAACACCCTGTAGCTGTTACAGACAACGCTACAAATATGTTTTGTGCTCATGCAAGTCTGCTGCTTCAGCCACACACTGAACTTAGCCTCACAAACAGTTCTAAAGATCCCCAATACATAGATCCAATATACATGAGTATTTTGAAACACAGTTGAACCACTTTCATTATTGTAAAAACAGATCGAATGGAATCAAACTGAATTGATTCAGAACTGTATGAAACGAAATCGAATCGTTTCAGGACTTTGGCCAAAATACAGAGCCCTACTGCTGCACCTTGTCCTTGACTTTGAGGATGCTGGATTTGATGGTCTTCAGTCTGTTGAGCTTACAGTGACCCAAATACATTTCATCTATTGAGTGATGGCTCATTAAAGGATTTGACCCAATAACATTTAAAGCAGGTTCTTCTAGGTGTAAACGCTGCTAGCAGACGGCTCAGATGGCAGCAGGTCCAAACAAAACAGAGCCTATGGAAATTGCCAAAATGGCGGTCCTTATTTAACATAAAAGTTGTCAGAATGTTTTTGTTTTCTTTCATTGACAAACCTCACGAATAAGAATAAATGTGTTTACACGAGATGTCATTTTAACATACATCTTTATGTAAACGATGTCCTGAAGAAGCTGAATTTTAATGTGTATATTCTTAAAGAGTATTATTTGTTGTTTGGGGGCTGTGAATGCTGTGGTAAGCACTCAAAGCAATAGAGTTACCTGAGAAAGACTATGAAGAAGTAATGGGTTTTTTTTTGTCAATTTTTTTTGTCAATTTTTTCATTATAACGATAATACAACCTAATATGTAGAGTGCGTATTGCCCAGCCCTAATCAACAACGACGAGAAGTTGAGATATTCAGCTGCTGCAGCAGAGCAGCTGAATAAGTGAGCATGTGTTGGTTCTCTCCGGGTACTCCTGCTTCCTCCCACAGTCCAAAAAGATGACTGTCAGGTTAATTGGCTTCTCTAAATTCTCCGTAGGAGTGAGTGTTTGCCTGAATGGTTGTTTGTCCTGTTTGTCTCTGTGTTGCCCTGTGATAGACTGGCGACATGTCCAGGGTTGACCCCGCCTCTCACCCATAGACAGCTGGAGATTGGCACCAGCAGCCATTGTGACCCCAGCTTGAATAAGTTTGACAGAAAATGGATAAATTCAGCTGTATTTTGAACAAAAAACTAAAATTTCTAATGAAACATATTTCACTGCAGTAACTATCAAAAAATAAGTAAACACTTCATACCATAAGTGTGTTTACCCTTAATTTGATTAGTTAAATAAGATGATCGCTAATAGAATTTGCATTTCTACTCTTAAAATAAGATAATTAGAATGTATGCACTTGAAATAAGACTTTTGTTATTTC
>NW_015151890.1:110292-112713 GCF_000732505.1 Cyprinodon variegatus
TGCCTGATCTAAAATCCCTTCTTTAACCATGAATGACTTTGCCTCGATGGCTCATCTCGTGTGTCTTGTTGCTTCCTCAGATAAAGGCGTCGTATTCGGAACCCCCCTGACTGAGAGCTGCATCGCTCAGATCTATCAGCTTATCGAGTACCTCAGCAAAAGTAAGACATCAGCTAACTCAGATCTGTGCACGCTGTCCTTTCTGCGACGCTAAAATACGACTGCAGAACAGATTAACAGCGAGAACGAGCAGGTTTTGTTTAATAGTTGGACAAATCAGCTTCTGGCATCTTTTTATTTTCCCCCAGTTTGTAGGTGTGTGTTCTGAATTATGCAGCTTGGCAGTTAACTTCTTTTTTCTTTAAATCTTCTTCTTTTTCTTCTTTTTTTTTAAATCCATCCATCTGTTTCCTTTATCCCTCCATCAGTCAGTCTATTAATTTCGCCTCTGAGTCACACTTTAACCGCTTCATCTCAAACAAGCTGCTAACGCACACAGCTAAGAAAATAGTTTATTTTCTGCACTTGGCTCCGATGTAGAAAGCTAAAATAAATGTTTATCTGCTCAGATCTGCATGTGGAGGGGCTGTTCCGGGTCCCTGGGAACACCGTTCGGCAGAACACCTTGAAGGAGCTGCTTAATAGCGGGGCCGATGTTGACCTCGAGGCTGGAGATTTTCACCCCAACGACGTCGCCACACTCCTTAAGACTTTTTTGGGGGATCTGCCGGAGCCTCTGCTGACGCACCGACACTTCCACGTGCACCTTAAAATAGCTGGTAGGAACACTGTTTAAAGATATGTATGAAAATGAATAAAATCGCACACAAAGAGTACATTTTAAAAACCATTTTTTCCCTACAGATATGACTCTGTTTGATGAGCAAGGCAATAAAACCTCTGTGCCGAACAAGGAGCGTCAGATCGAGGCGCTGCAGCTCCTCTTCCTGTTGTTGCCACAGGCCAACCGCTCGCTGCTCAAACTGCTGCTGGACCTGCTCTACCACACTGCTAAGCAGCAGGACAAGAACAAGATGTCCGCCTACAACCTCGCTCTCATGTTTGCCCCACACGTCCTCTGGCCCCGACACGTAAGATGTTAGACGTTAGATATCCAAATCCTTTTTTAACCTCTTGAAGTATCTGCCGTTTCAACACCCCCCGATTTCCTCTCCTGCTTCAGATGACGGCGAGTGACCTTAAAGACAATCTGAAGAAACTGAACAGCAGCATGGCCTTTCTCATCAAACACTCGCAGAAACTCTTCAGGGTGATTGCTTTCTACACAATCGAATCGTCTCGTTAGTCAGTTAGTGATGCAGCATGCTAACAAGTTAGAAACGGACCCAAACAGAACAGAGCAGAAATGTTTGCAGCAGTTTCATATAAGTTGTTTGGCCAAATAACGTGTCCCTGATGGTTTTTATTTATTTTTAATTTTTTTGGATTGTTCAGGCTCCAGTCTACCTGCGGGAATATGCCAGGGTCCACTTCAACGGAACAAAGGTTCTGCAGAGTAAGGTGAGGTTTACCAGCAGAGGAAATTTCTTTTTGGTTTATTTTAAATCATTTTAACATTAAATTTCATCTAAATTATTTTTTTTTTAGTTAACATATCTGATTTCTATACAGAGATGGTCAATTAAATCAGTCCAGTCTAGCGATGTAAACACAAAATCCAAATAATTACCTGTCAAGTAATAGATTGTTTGATTAGAATTTGTGCTACCTGATCAGTTGGAGGAATTTCTCTCAATGCTGTAATGATAAAGTCGTCCACTAGAGGTCGTCTGTTGACTTAAGCAGAGCCTCACTGGTAATGCCAGAGGGGGAGGCACGCCAGACCCGAAACATGACTGGACCCAGAGTCTGGTCCAGGAATATTTAAATGTTTAATGGAGACAAGGATGCAGAATTAACTTTATGTGGTTCTGTTTGTAAATGTAAAAGCTGGATAAACTCCTTTAGTTTAACGGAATATTAGTCGTATTAAGAGCCTTCTGGAGATGTCAAGAGAGAAATGCATTTCTAATGCTGCACTGAGGATGACAGCAGCTGATCAGTGTTCTCAGATAAATGGTTTGGTAACGCTTTCTTTTACAGTACATTAATAACGATGTAATAACATGGTAATAAGAAAGCAAGTCACACACAATTACTTGGTAACAAGAAAAAACTGTTTGGTAATTATCCCATAATTAAAGGGGTGATAGAATGATTCTATAGGGTATTTGCTGCTGTTCCTTAGGGTCTCTGATAGGCTTGTCCCGATCCGATCCACGTATCGGATCGGGACGCCGATATTGGCAAAAAAATGCGTATCGGGAAAGCATGTAAAATGCCGATCCAGACTGCCGATCCAGTTTTTAAAAAAAAATCCGGTCCGTATTTTCCAGTTTCGCCGATTGAAACGATCCATTC
>NW_015151890.1:114842-116095 GCF_000732505.1 Cyprinodon variegatus
GATGGATGGATGGATGGATATTTATTGGTGAAATGACTGAGTTACATGGTAATAACGGTTTGATATCTAAGAAGTCTGACTTTACCTTGTCTGCCTAAAATTTGAAGCACATAATTTACCAAAATTTTCCATCAAGTGTTTGTTGTTATGTAGCAATATAGTGTAATTTGCTACGTTATCACCATGTTATTACATAGTTATTGATGTACTGTTAAAGAAAGCCGTACCGATGGATTTCCGTCTCCTCTTTATTTAAGAGAGGTGATTTTAAATTTGCTCTTTCCATCAGTTTATTACTTCAAAATGCATTTAAACAACGGCCATGTCTGCTCATCTGGCTGCTTTATGTGCTCTTATCAGGATGATCTGGACCTGCTGGCAGTCAGCAGCCCTCTCACCCAGCGGGCAGCACTTCCTCTGAAGAGGACGGCCGTTCTGGGCCCTGCCTCCCAGGAACAATGTCAGTCGCCTGCTCAGCAGTACACGGAGGAGGCCCTGAAGGACCTCTTCAGACACGTTCACCACAACATGCCCGACTCTGCCAAGAAGAAGAAACTCGTCCGACAGGTTGGAATCATTTTTAGACTCCATCTTCCTGCAATGGAGGCCTTAACATGGCTGCTCATCGTCAGACGCACAGAGACCTTCCGTTGAGCATCATTTGTTTTCTGTTTTCAGCTTGTTAAACAGACTAATTCAGGGACATCTAACGAGAACCAGCTGGTCCCTCCAGCTGCCAGCAAGAAGCACCCGCGTTCGCGCTCCCTTGGTGGCCTGATCAAGGTGAGGAAGGAATCTTGCAGCTTTTTGGAAACGCACTTTTCATTCACTGTATTTTATATAACAAATGTCCATGCAGGGTTTATCATAACATCCTCCCCTTTAGATTCTCCCACCTGAGCTACGGGGCTCCTCTCGAGGTGCCAGTGTTCTCACCAGGGCATTTAGGCTGTTACTCTGACTTTAAAATCAGCTTAACAAACGCAGAAAAGATTTTTTGAAAACATTGACACCTATATCAGACATGAAAATAACTCACATTCGTTAAAATTCTTCGTTTTGAAAATTAATTTGGTTACATGAATCATGTAGAACTGATGGGGGAAAAAATGGTGCAGGGTTGGTAGGTGTTATCCCAGAAACAGTTTCATCATGACGGGGGAGTGGCGGCCTAGCGGTTAGGGCGTAGAGCTTGGAATCCAGAGGTTCTGAGTTCGAACCTCACTCCCACAGACTGCCACTTAACCCAAAAC
>NW_015151890.1:117513-118550 GCF_000732505.1 Cyprinodon variegatus
TACTTATTTTTGTCCAGCTTTAAAATCGGTATCGGTTATCGGCTACATGAGTTTTAAAATATCGGCATATCGGATATCGCCCAAAATCCCAATATCGTGCATCCCTAGTATTTTTTAATGCAAGGCCTTTCAGAGTCTATAACGCAGAGGTATTATTATTTTTCAGGGTTTTAACAGGAATAGGTGGAGTGCAACTTTTCTACTTCTGTTATTTGCTTTGTTTCTCAAAATAAATGCATAACGATATTACAGCTTTCATTGATTTATTTCAAATTTGAAACATTGTCTAGCCTGTAAGGTGTAAAGAAAAAAAAAGAACAAATTAATCGAATCGTATCGTATGGTGGTGCATTCTTGAGTACGGAAAATAATCGAATCGTTGGGTCAGGAAATCGATACTGAAGCGAATCGCCATGATGGGTGTGATTTACACCCCTAAAGTGTAATGACAATAAAAGCTGGGAAAAAAGAGTGGAGTGGCAGCGCTACCCATGTGGCTGTTCTTCACCAATGTTGAATATTTGTTAAAAGTATTTCCTCTGCATGAATTTGTTCTTTTATGTTCCTAGGATGGGTTAACTCTGCATTTAACCCATCCCCTGTGGGAGCAGTGGGCTGCCAGTCTGCAGCACCCAGCAGCGTGGGGTTGGGGGTCTTGTTCAGGGACCCAGAGTGCATTCTTTAGGGATTGGACTGGGTGCTTGCATCCTTCTCAGAGCGAAAGCGCACTGCTCTAACCCACTAGGCCGACACATTGGGTCAATTTATTAGGACATAACAGGAATGCTTTGCTTGGCAATCCCATATCTGAAGTTAGGGCTAATGGTCATCAAACATCCTCATCTTATGTGCTTTTGAACTGTTTTTATTTGCGTTGCTCTGGTTTCAGCGAAAAGCTCGAGGTGACCAGATGAGAGACAGACACGTCTCCCCTGAAGCTGCTGCAAGGAAGCTCTGTAAAGAAAATATCAGGCTGCAGCCGGTGAGCGACATCTTTTCATTACTTTGGATCTCACTTCATCTTATTTATTGTTCTG
>NW_015151890.1:119969-123638 GCF_000732505.1 Cyprinodon variegatus
AGTCCCTCTGATACTGTTTAGTGACGGGCGGAGTTCATCAAAAGGCGCAGGCCCCCCGAGTCAATCTGGTACCTACACCGCCATTGTACAGTCAATACTAGAAATGCACAGCAGGGGTCGTTCTGAAATTGAAATGGGAATTAAATAAATTCATATTAAATCTACAGACCTTAGGTTTAAGGTCTTTTTACTTCAGGTGCAAACTTTGTTTATGCCTTTATTTATATTTCTCTTTGACATAGCTTCATTGGCAAAAATATAGACAAATAAATAAGAAAAAAAGGTTTTTAAACATGTCTACAATCAGCAATCCTGGGTAAATTATGTAAAAATGCTTTAAATTAAGGTATAATGTTAATTATTTAAAACTCCATAAGAATTAAATAAAAGAATTAAAAAAAAAAGTTTTAAAATCCTTCAGAATTAACCATCTTCCGGTATGTATTGTAAAAATGACGGTTCCCTGCTTCGGGTTTAATGTCCACCTGAATTTAGAGCCTGGATTCAACAGAAAACCTCCCCTGATTGTCATTAAATGTGTAATTATTGATCTGTGACTGTTCTTCCTGAGGTTTTGTTTGTTTTCCATCTCTCAGCAGGAACCTTCCTCTCCAGCCCAGGAGGTCTTACTGTGAAACCCAGCGCTTTTGCATCAGACTGGACCGGCACCTTGTTAAACAATCATTATGCATGTGAATCTACTTTTTATTTCCAAACTTCCATCTAATATATGTCCGACTGAGCCAGCAGAGCCACGCTGCCACCTGTTGACTGAGTTTATAAGTGAGCGTGTTTTATTTAGAGCAACATGTTAGGAATAATAATAGATCAGAGCTGTGAATAAACGGTAGCATGCTTCTGTTTTAGCAACAATAACCACTGGTGCACTGTGTAAATGTTGTACAGATCCTTTTTTTAACAGTTTTTATCTCTTTTACCGGAATTTTGGGAGCTGTTTTTATTGAATTTTAGTGACTGAATGGTACTCTTTGTTTTTAGAGCCATCCTGATTTTTTAAAAGGTTCTCTGTTTAAATGAAAGCATCGACTCAAGGTAAAGAAACATCTAATGGGATTAGCTTATTTTGAAATTATTTATTTAGTTTTATCCGGGTTCTTTGATGGAGGAGGTGTGTGAAGGTTAAATTGGTGGTTGTGGGAAAAGGCATCCTGAAAGCAGCTTAAGATGGAAGAAAAGACTCTTCCATAGATGATCCCGACATGCAGCTCAGTGTTTTTCCAGCTCCAACTGTTGAATTACGGTTTTCTGATGCCTTTAGTACTTAAATGTTTGTCCTCTTCTCACTTTTTATCTCTGAATCAGAGTTTGAAAGCAGGAGAAGAAATGTGAAACATTTATCCTTCATGGAAACGGTCACTGAGCTCCAACATGGCCGCCACATTCAACTAAGTCTCCTTAACGGAAAGATGCCACTTTTCTTCTGGTTTCTGTTTTATCTGAACCCTGAACTGCTCTGTCTCTGCTATCAAAGGACAGAGAGGTGTTTCTCTGTTAAAATGGACTCTCTGAGCTTAATGTGGTGGAAATGTGCTGCTGTTGTTTCCTGTTTGGACTGTAGGAAGTTCTGTGAAGGTGGGAAAGATGGGATGTTGAAAGTGATGGAAGGGCTGAACCTAACAAAAGGTCAATAATACACCTTTATCCTGCAGTCAGATGCTTTATTCTATCAGGGTAATTTGGTGTTTTGATCTGATGTCTGTCTAAAGACTCAGCTTCAACCTCTTTGGTGGCGCTAAAGTTACTGGTTTTAAAATTATTCATTAGAATATTTCAGTTTTGGTCAAGTAGAAACGTTTAGGTTGAACCCGTGAGGTCAGTTCTGTGTCTCAAGTTAAAACTGTTACATTTCACGGTGAATTTTTTTGTTATACTGTGAAACTTGAAACCCTCCTTAGAGTAAAGTGGTTACATGAACAGGGTGGGAAAGTTACAGCTGGAATCTAGATTATGTGGTGCTCAAAAGTTTACACTTTTTTTTTTTTTATAATTAGGGTTTTACGAAAACGGGTCACTGTTAGGCAAACAAGTTCTGTCTGACTTGTCCTAAACAACACTCCCAGCATCGTGCTGAATTAATCTGTGACACATCCTAACCTGTGGTTTTAACTGGTCACCTGTTTTATGTCTTTTTTTTATTTTTATTTTTTATGTAAAATAAGCTAACCTTGTACAGAGTGTTCATGAGCATTCCGTCTGTCGGTGATTAAATGTTTTCATTTTCTACCAAACAGTGTTTAGTGGCAGTTTATTTCCAATTGTGTTTCTATGCAGTACCGTGTTTCCCCACTAGAGAGAGCTGTCACACTGCTAAGAATAATAGTTTTTTCCTTAAATATGATCTATTTCACCACTATGGAGGTATTCATTGTAAATGTGTTTTTATCGAGAGAATTTACACTTTCAAACGTGAGATAAAAGGCCAAATAATAGATTAAAAAAAAGAAATAAAAATATTTCTGTTAATGTGTCACAATTGAATTAAATTAGATTAGATTAGATGAGCTTTATTGATCTCACAGTGGAGAAATTCACTCGTCACATATTGGCATAGAAGTTACAGAAGGTGCAAACAAGGAGGAAAAAGGTGCATTACGAATAAGCTATATATATATATATATACAGTATATCAAGATAAATAGGACTAATTTAATAAATATTGCACAGGAAATGGAATGCATATCTTGTAGTCAACAGGAAAGTATTTCAGCTTCTGCAGCATAGCTGGCAGTAGAAACAGGGAATGGCAACATACAGGAAGCCTAGCCTCACAGTTTTAGCTTCTGTCCACTAATATCAGAGGAAAACTAATGGCAGAGTGGATGAAAGAGGACTACTAAAGCAAGAACACCAACATTAATAAGACCTTAACAAAATTCGTATAACAATTCCAGGTAGGAAAAACATTCAGGTATTTGACCAAAGATAACATGACATAAAGTACTTTGTTATATAACTTTACCTCAGCATTTATGATCTTTTTAATTCATCTTTTTAGTTTGTTTAATTGTTGTTACTGACCGCTAATATGTTTTGGTTTTACACTTGAAAACAATCTTTTCTAGTTATTTAGACTCTACGGTGCTGTGAAAAAATAGTTGTGTCCCTCCTGTGAATATCCTATATACAGTGGGGGAAATAGGTATTTGACCCCTTGCTGATTTTGCAGGTTTGCCCACTTACGAAGAATGCAACAATTTTAATCATATGTACATTCTAACAGTGACAGACAGAATCCCAAAGAAAATTCCAGAAATTCACATTCAAATACTGATTTCCACCACTGTATGAAGTAATATATTCTCTAAAATGGCCCCATTGTGATAGAATTTCAGATTAGCCCCACCCTCAGACCCTCATCAGATTGTGTAAAGACTCCAAAGTAAAAAAAAACTTTCACAGTCAGTCTGCTTGACTAGTTCTCACAGGTTTAAAGCTCTGCTTGCCCTCCAACTGAGAACTGTAATAGTCTCCTGTATGCAGTGGCACGGGAAGGGGGGTGCTGCGGGGGCTGCAGCCTCCCTCGTCATAGCATCAGCCCCCCATGGTGGGGGGCTGTGGAGTAACATAATATGGTACTTAAAAACATGAAATTATTTATGTATTTATTTTTTAAAAGACTGTGTTTGATATGGGATTAAAATGATGGGC
>NW_015151890.1:125635-129205 GCF_000732505.1 Cyprinodon variegatus
GCTATAATGTAGCTCACCATCATCAGTGTGTGAGTGAATAGGTGAATGACTGAATGTAATGAAAGCTCTTTGGTCAAGTCTCCTGAAAAAGCGCTATATAAGTACACTTTGCTGTAGAGTCAACAACATAAGGAAAGCAAATGTCTACTGTCGCCACATACTTATCCAGGAGGAGTGAATCCTTAGAATTTAATGACTAAATCCAATCAACTGATTTTCCTTGCTATAAACTTATATCAATCCGACTATGATCTGATGGAATTGTCTCTGTAAAGAGCCTTTAGATTAGCCTGACGTTGTCCTACTCAATTCTAGTCAGAATATGAGTCTGATGCTGCTCCATAGAGCTGTGATTATGGGGCGTGTTTCGAACAATCCAGGAAAAAAAATGCCTCTGCACTCAATTGGATAGACCTACAACCAATAAGAGCAACGGAGTGCGTGACGTATGTTAAGCCTGGCACAGTTGTTGTCAACATAAATCAAAGCGTGCAGTTTCACGCCTATAATAAGAAGATGAGCCTTGATCGCGTTTCTCTGTTCCTGTTTTAAAATTAATTTGCTGTCGATATCTTCTAGAACAGACCTAATAGCAGAATCTACTCACCTAAACTCTCCAGCGGCAGCCATTATTGTTGTCACCCAAGCGCGCTTTGGTCACGTGGTTGATTACGTTACTGTTGGTCATCTGTCCATCATCGTATAAAGCCCGCCCTGACAATTTGATTGGATCGCCATATATTGTGCGAGCATACTCGCGCTACTATGTAGCAATGCAAGACCGAACCTCCCGACCTTAAATGTTGTGGGCGGGACTAAGTTCGGAATGGCACCCAGGCTACCTTTACATGACATATGTTGTGAATTGGCACTATTTAATAAACCTAAATTGAGTTGAATTATTGTTATTACTAGAAAAATCAGTTATTGTTGTGAACCTAGATGGTTTAGTTTTAAAATTCCTTCATGTAGAGGTGAAAAATCAGCTGCTTGTTAATGGACACACCAAAGATGAATACGTCTCACCCGTAGTCCCAGAAATCCCCTCCCCAACAACAGATTTACTGTTCCTCAACAAGCTATTATTGCCCCAGAAATAACAGAGTCCAGCCCCCCCCCCCTGGAGATGTCAGCATCTTTTTCCTTCCTTTGTGGCAGATTATGGCTAAAGGAGTAATTCGGTTCAGTTGCACAAAGGGCGCAGCTGGGTCCTGCCTGTAGCCAATTTGTTTTCCCTAACTTCCAAAGCCTGGTTAAATGAACCCGTCGCACCAAATCATAAGGGAGAGGACGGTGTGAATCCATCAGAAATAATCACTGGTGTACAGGGTTATATCAGAAGCTGGTAAAGCTGTGCCCCCAGCTGACAGTGGTCACACTTTCAATCTGTGGGTTATTGGTAATGTAATTAGGTTCAACATTACTGCATGCCGTACCGCATGCACTCCAACACATCCTGTGGGGTGAGATATTTGTGCTCATTTTGTATTCTTTGGTAATGCGGCACTGGAAAAAAAAATAAAAAGAAGGCAGCAGCCTGGTTTCTGTGGAGATTTGGTGTTAGTGACGGGTACCAAGCCCAGGCTGCATTTGAATTTCAAAGCCTTGTCAGCATATTCATAATAGACTACTGAGTAAGCTCTGTGGCAGCTTATGGCATTTCAGATATGCTAGTCTCATCAGAAATCCCTTCCTAAACTCAATTTCTTCCTTGGCTCTGGATTTTGAAGAGAACTATGATTACGCTGAAGCACTTTACTTTTTAAGTATAATAATTATTTAGGAAACAAAGCTACCATTAGCCATACATTTAGTTCAGTCATTACTGCAGAGAACACTCAGGCTGATGTTTACATGCAAGTATTAAGACTGAATATAAACTTTGTCAGGGTTAAGAAGTGACCTTAAGGTTGGTGTTTGTGGAATAGTCTGCATTGAAGGGGAAATTAAAGTTAATAAGCTATCTTGAATATAGAGTTAAAGCTCCATCAAACTTGTCAGCAGGCTATGCATGTTAGCTCAGATGCAATTGTTGCTATCTTAACCACGGTTGTCAGGGAAACCATTTAAATATCACCTTTAGTCAAACAAGAATTGAAAAGAGAGATGAAAGAGTATATGTTTATCATGAGAGTAAACAGTACAGGTTATTTTCAATAGCATACCAATTTTTAATTTTTATACAGTTTACATTATGATTTATTTCCCCACAATTGAAAAAAAAAGTAAAAATAATAAAGATATTAATGATCAGAGGCATGCTACACTGATCCGATATTAAGTAGAAATACTGCAAGCATTGTTGATATTGATACCGGGACCAATTTTTTATTTTATTTAGGTTTCATATATAATACAGATTCTGACCTTTAAGCCTTTAAAGGGAAAGTTTGAGTTTTTGATAACTTGCATAGCCTTTACAAATGGAGTCCTACCCCATCCCTTAGTGAAATCTAGCAGCACAAGATCTATATCCAGCCATTCAGCAAAGATACTGCTACATGGCTGTACATCTTATTTTTGCATTTGACCAATTATATGAGCCTTTGAATGATATATTACCTACTTTAAATTAAGTTCAATTCAATTCAGTTTATTTCTATGGCACCAATTTACAACATGTCATCTCAAGGCACTTAACATTTTACCTGATCATACAGTCAAGTTGATTCAAAGTGACCCTGGGATGACGATTCTGTCATTGTGCAGCAACAAGCCGTCGGCTTCAGAAAGGTGAGCCCCTGCTTTGTGGTAGCCCCTGGACTCTGTGTGGCAACTGTAACATTGAAATTGGCCAGCTGTGGCGGACGTAGTGGGTGACTCGCTGGAGATCCTCATCCTTGAGGGTCACCGCATGGATCTTCTCCAGTCTGTTGTCTGACACTGGTCTGGTAGCCATCACCGCCTGCACGTAGGCTTTCACGTAGGCTTTTTCAGACCAATGACTAGTCTGTCGCGTATCTGTTCATTCTTACTAGCCCCAAATTCATGCAGTGTTCTGCAAGCTCGTACAAGTAACGTACAAAAGCATCAACACTTTCCCCACTCTGCTGGGAACATCAATGAAAACAGGCACGTTCGTGAATAACGTTACGTTTTCGCACAAAATGTCCATCAAACTTTGCTATTACAGTATCAAAGTAATTCGCTTTCTGCAGATCAGTGAAAGGGCTAAACACAGGCTCGGCGTCTCTGCCCATTGCATACAGAAGTGAATTTACTTGCACATGCTGGTCCTCATTTTCCAGCTTTGTTGCAATCCGAAAGCGTGCAAAACGTTCAGTGTATTCCTATTATGAGTTTGTATGAAATCGTATGAAAAGTTATGCACCGTAATTTCGTACGTTTTGGACCTTTTTTTCGTTGTATGCGCATGCGCATCTGATGCCCATTTAATATAAATTACAATTAGCCCTAACCCTGACCCTAACCCTAAGATATAAAACAGCAAGCAACATAGTTAGAGACATGAATAAGTGATGATTGCATTGTTTTTCCCAGTTTTACGTCCGTCCGCGGATCTGTTTTTTTTTTCTGTCTGCCAGCGCATGCGCACTGATGTGGTTTTTT
>NW_015151890.1:131005-133680 GCF_000732505.1 Cyprinodon variegatus
AGGACCCCAGGAAGATTAGTGGCCATTTATTTGGCAGCTAATGGGGATCCTAATAAAACTAAACTAAACTAAACTAAATTAAAGTAACTAACTAACTAGCGTACAGTGTGTAACAGTATTGACCTGAGTCCTTCAAAATAAAAGCTATGTCTCATCACACCTACGTATTTATGTCTGCATATGTGTGGAAACTTTAACCAATTCGTCCCGCACGCTCAGAACATCATCCTGATGCAGATCCATGGAGTCAGAACTGAACTGGGAAAAGAGGCTTTTAATTTCTACTCGCCATCAACCTGGAATGATGCTGTAAAGGAGTTAAATGAAGGGAATTCAAAAGTTTTATAAATGAAACAATAAAAACCAAAATTATATGTTGCGACTGCACTTTCTAAACTGTTAATGTCGCTTCAATGTATTCAGATCATGTGCAGTTCTAGATGGGGGCCATTAGGAGCCAGTGTGCCTGTAAAATTTTAAACACAGTTTAAAAAAAGAATGCAAAAAACAATCTGAAAAAGAAAAATTTGTAAAGAACATTTTAAACTGTAAAATATATGAAAGAAAATTGTTTGGAAAAGATAAGTTTGAAAATCTGGATATCTGTGAAATTTTGAAAAGATTTTCGAAAAGAATGCAATTTCTGAAACTCAATCTGAAAAAACTAATTTGAAAAGAAATCCAAAAATGGAAGAAAGATATATATATATATATATTTATTAATCTACCTTTTTTTTCTGGATTTTTTTTTCTCAAATTTGAAAAACGTTCTTTCAACAATAATGGACCAAAATTCACTCCATACTGCCTTGGCCAGGTCACTCATTTTAATCTCACATATTTCTTTCTTTTTACCCGTTAAATAAAGGAATCTATCACAGCAGAGTTGATTCATCTCTCCCTAACACTGGCTGCCTTTTCTCTGCTTTTTCTTCAGAGTCTCCCAGTCAGATACTTCAGAGAGATCACGACTTGCTCTCGGCTGCCTGCTTCTCATCTCATCACGTCCATGGAGCCCTGGGCTCTTTTCTTCCTCCAGGGAGGAGAGTGCATGTGGGCGAGACTGAGGGAGGGTAGAAACAGAGCAGGGAGGGGGGTTAGTGGACTGCTGCTGTTTCTGGATGTGGAGGGCTCCTACTACTGCTGTTAGTGAATAGATTTGAGTTCATTCTGGGTGTTGGGGTGTGTATGTGTGTGTGTGTGGGGGGGAAATTGTGGGAGGAGTCTCTCTGCTGTTATTTGTAAAGGCTTTTGATGGATGATTACTCTGGGTGTGTGAGATAGAGTAAGAGAGGGAGTCTCTCACTCTATCTCAGGAGTCCCCCCCCCCACTTCTTTTTCTTTTTCTAGTGGCTCACTGTTCACTGCACAATGACTCAATGAAAAGTGGAGGGGAGAGGGAAGTGCACTGTACAGCTGCAAGAGAGAGAGAGAGAGAGAAAGCAGAGAGGAGACACAGGGGAGGAGAAGAAAAGACACCAATTGGAGGAGCTGGAAATCTGGGGACAAGTAGAAGAAGAGAATCCACTTGTCCTTTTTCCCTCTCTTTATCTGTCTGAGATTCCTCTCTGGGATCAAGTGGCAATTGAACTGTGCTGAAAACATTTTCCTGCTCTTTCTGTCCACTTTCCAAAGAGAGCTGAAGTGTTGGTTTGGTGACAGGAGGAGGTAGATCTCATCTTTCAGCTGATAAACCTGGAGAGTCGTGGAGGACGGCAGGATGCCAGAAGGAGCCAGAGAGGATGGAGTCGGGTCAGCAGGCGGTGGGAGGCTGAGCCGGGGTCTGGCGTGGGTTGTCCTGGTGCTCCTGGTGGGTCAGGGAGCTGCTGGAGCGTGTCCCTCTCCCTGCAGCTGCCTGGGGAACACGGTGGACTGCCACGGCCGGGGGATCCACTCTGTCCCCAAAAACATCCCCAGAGGGACTGAGCGGCTGTAAGTAGTCCAACACACCTGCATTTCCTGAGCATCATGATCTCACCTAGACAGACAGGAGAGGGGAATCCTTCAAAGTGACGGCATTTCACTTAAAGAGGAAACATGTGAATTTATCATTTACTCACTGCCTTGGTTTTTAAGTTCTTAACCAGGGATTAATCCAACCTGCTATTAATAAAGTCTGGTTTAAAGTGTGTTTCTGAGCTGTCAATGAATCTGCAGCTGTAGATTGAATTAGCAGCATGACCCAGTTGCTGTGTAGTTATCTTAGTAAGTGAACACAGGACTAAATGGTTTCCTGCTCCCTCCTGACCAGTGATCTCTTTTAACTTGATTTCTCACAGACACTTTGATGCTTTCTGCAGCATCGCATCCTGCACTGAATCCTGGCTGCACTGACACATTTATCATGTTTTTTTTTGCTGCATCTTCACTTTTAATGGCATATTTTTGTTCTTTTTGTCACCATCACCTTTAAGATACTTGTTTTGCTCCTGCCTACGTTTCTCACACATTGATATACTAGAAAAACAAAAACAAATCAGTGCTAGACTATAACAGAATGAAATTGTGATTTTTGTTAAATTAAAGCAAGAATCAGCAAGAGGTTTATCAAAAAATGATACAATTAAAGTTTAATTCTGTTTGAAGACACTGCGATAACATTTTGGAGGTTCAGTGGGGTAAAACAAAGCACAAAAAAGAAAACAGAAAAAAAAAAAAGAAAAACACAGGGCAAA
>NW_015151890.1:134174-144549 GCF_000732505.1 Cyprinodon variegatus
AAACGGGTTTGTTGCAGTCGAAAAATAAATTTGAGGCTCTTAGCTCATAACCCCAAAAATAAAAGTGCCACAAATTTTTGACCCCCTAAAATAATATATATCATTACTTCAATCTTTAGTGATATAGAAATATAAAGTAAGGTGATTGAATTGTTTTTTAATTAAACACCCCTGGTCGGTCCTGAACTCCACTTTAAGAACCCAAATTCTAAGCCAAGTAGTTAGAGGTAATAATGATGGTTAAAAAAAAAAAAGAAATATATATATATATATATATATATAATTTAATGTAAACTTACACAGGTAGTCTCTTCCAAAGTGCTAAAAACAAAAGTAAAAAAGACGAAAAACATATTATAAGTTAAATATAAATATAGAAAATATCTTAAGACTTGAGTAAGTTGTCTTTGTCACCTGGTTGGATCAGATCAACTGTACTTTCGGCACATTTGGATTCTGAATTGCAGATATTGATGCTGATATTTGATCCCTGTGTCAATTTTTTGTTTCTGATTGAATATTGCTGCATATTTCGTACGTTTGAGAGAATCTCTAAACTGATTCAATCGGTAAAAGTGAAACTCCTTTAACTTTTAATGTAAATTTATGGCCATATCCCTGAGAAGTGTGTCACCAACATGTTGACCTTCTATTTTGATGGCTTCTATTTGTAGAGTCTTAAATGTTTTTTCCACTTTTTTTTTTTGTTTTTTTTTCTCGAGGAGCCGTGCGGCGTTCTCAGGCTGAACATGTTTGTGTTTATACCTGGTGAGGTTATGTGTTTATTTCAGGTTCCAGAGTGCTTGTGTATGAATCATTGATGAATTTCAGGGGTGATGGCAGAAATACACTATCTTGCCTCTACTTGGTTTACTGTAGCATGGAGGAGTTCTCTTCTTTGAGGTTGACAGATTCATGATAGGGGCCTCGGTCGGGAGTCAAAGGGAGAGGAAAAGCTCCCAACCCTCAGTCTGATTCGTCTACATGAAGAGAAAATAGAGAGAAGTCAGTGTTGTGAGTTTTTCTACTGTTTATGGGCTGCTAGATGTAAACATTTAGACCCAGAAAATGTCAATGTCATATTCAGTGTTTTTTTTAAATTATTTTTAAATGTAATATATCTTTTTATATGTAAATCTTTATGCATCAAAGGTTTGGAAACACCTTCTAATTCAAAGAGCTTTCTTTATTTTCAAGACTATGAAAATTGAAGATTCTCACTGAAGGCATCGAAACTATGAATTATACGAATATATATTAATATATGAATTATATATGGAATTATACACTTAACAGAAAAGTGTGAAACAACTGAAAATATGTTTTATATTCCAGGTTCTTCAAAGTAGCCACCTTTTGATTTAATTACTTCTTCACACACTCCTGGCATTCTCTTGAGGAGCCGTCATATTTCTGTGTTATTTGTGTGATACGATGCCGCTGACCGTGGTTCTGAGCGTTAAACTGTTCTATCAGCAGTCATGGGTAGATCAGGATGTTTTCTTTTTCAATCAGGGTGAAGTATTTGGAGCTGCCAGACTATGCACGACTCACCTTTTAGAAAGGCTATTTTTTTCTTAGAAGTGTTTTTTATTAAACCTCTACCTGACAGCAGTCCCCTGTCTGCCACCTTCCAGAGAAACATGTCTTGAAATCCTCTAAAGAAGCCATTTAGGAGCCATTCTGATGATAATGCCTTAAAGAGGTCATACAATAATTCTATACTGTAGGTTATTCGGTGCTGGTCCTTAAGGTCTCTTAATATGGTGTGTAACATTGGTTGGGCTGAAAATGGCATATTTACTGTTCTATTAGCCCTAATGCTAGCCTCGTGAGACCATGCTGATCTCGCAAGCTTTCAAGGTTTCACTCGCAGATCAGTCTGGAGACTCTCCGTTGAAGAAAATTTGGAGCCGTTCATCAAACGAACGTCCAATCAGCGTTGGCTTTGAGGCGGGTTGAGGTGTGACGCAACGAGAAGCGCGACAGTTCAGTTTAAAGAACATGGCGGCTTCAGCCGATGAAACTAGCGTTAGCGTGGCTATCGAGCAAGTTTTATCGGAATTATTACACTGTATTTCTTCAATGAAAGAAGAGCAAAACACTGCTCTGGAGGCTTTTCTCAGAGGAAAAGATGTTTTTGCTCTTCTCCCGACTGGTTTCGGCAAGAGTTTGATCTATAAATTGGCTCCTCTTCGTCGTCGTTCTGTTAGTACGTCATATGCTTCGTTGATCTGATTGGTTTATTTGGCCCGTCTATCACCAACATAGGCCAATCAGCTAACCAGTATTTTCGCCCCTTCCCAAAATGACTTCTATGGAAGGTTTCCAGATGGATATGCGGAGCAAATCCATCTGGCGGTGTCAGGTTACCCTAATGCAGCCTGGTTAAAAGCCTTAGAATGAAACAGGTTTTCTTCCTTTTATGGTATGATCATGAATATTTAGATGAGCTGATTGGTTGGTTTACAACGAGCGAAGCTGCTGAGCAAAGACGCGCTCACTTACTGGAACACCAAAATTGTTGATATTTTAGTTTGACCAGACTTCCTCATTTTCCCGGACATGTCCTAGTTTTCATACCTAAAAGAAATGTCCGGGGGAATTTCAAAATCGTACGGGATTTTGCTCGACAACAGTGGAACCTTCTCCCCACACCCCACTCTCTTTTGTTGTGTCTGCGCAATCAAACTAATTCTAATCCGCACATGATGCACGAATTATTGTATTGTAAAAATTCCGGAACTTCCGGAAATTCCGGAACTGTGTGTTACCGGCCCCCAGCCCCCCTCCTCCGGCTGAGAACGGGCGGCTCATGGCTCTCCGCTGAGGTCTGTTCCAGTCAGTGGCCCAGCAGTCAACACTTCACACCCATGTTTGAAAAACATGCGTTAACCCGATATTTAAAGTAGGAAAGAGGTTTAATAGTTTTAAGGTACTTCCAGCAGATGGCGCCATGTCTGTTTTATGTTTCCTCATTCCACCCAGAGATGGAATTCTATTTAGGTTAAAAAATGACTAAACACTTGGGGAAAGATGCTTAGTGTATATAACCTTATTTAATCAGGATCAGATGCTGTTTGTTCTTATTTCCATGGGCGTGTTGCACATCTATGTACGTGTGTCATTTTAATCCCCTTTGATTTTTTGGGATTCTTGACATATTTTGCTTTCATGGTTCTGTAGATAAAATTAACTTAAAAGGTGTAATCTGGTGCAGTAAATCTTTGCTCTTTTGAGCTAAGGCTTTTTTGGGACATTGTTAAACAATAATAAAATTAAAACTAATATCAAGGTCACTTTACAAGGGAAAAAAGGCTTTAATTTACAGCCAATTACAAATAATCCATATCAGTCCAAATGTAATTAATTCAATAATAATCACTCCAGAAAAACATGCAGTGCCACAAAACAAATCGTTTATCTGAGCGAACTCCCAAATTAAATTGTCTTTACTTAAAATGTAATGCTCATTTTGTACAAGCATGAGGTAACAGTGGGCTGGAACAATGTCCCTTTTAAGAGGGAGGAGCTTGCAGTAGAACTAGGCTCAGGATGGGCAAACATCTGCATGGAGCTGCTGTTTTTTTTAAAAAAAAAAAAGGGACTTTAATTACTAATCCATCCCTTCCATTCTGCCGTAGCCTCCAAACTCTTTATTTGGTACTTTTTTGTGAGTTTAATCAAAGTTTGCAACACCTTTTTAAAGGAGCATTAGACATAGAACACCAGAGAGACATGTTCTTATTAAGATTAATAGGCATCATCTCCTTACTGGGCAAATGTAAACAGCCAGTGTGACCTTTTGAACTGTGTATTGTTTCCTAGTCAGAGATCTGATTTATTTGTGCAGCACCCGAGAGGAGTCGCTCATTAAACAGTTATTTGTTAAAAGTCTTGTCGCCCAACGAGCGTGTAAAGTGATCTGAGCGTGTGTGTCAGCTGGGCTGCCAGCCACTGGGGGAGAGAGATAGACAGAGTGTGTTCAGTTACTCCGGCTCCGAATTCCCAGGGAATGCTGCTTGCACAGAGCAATAACCGGGTCATTTATCAAGGTGACTGCACCAGTCAAACTAAACACCCCTTTCTGTTTTATTGTCATGGCAATGCTGCAGAATGGACTGAATGCCCTTTGGGCTCTGATGAGTCTGGTTATTGTTGCAGAAAAAAAAAAGAGCAAAAGTGTTACAGAGTCAGGGAGAGGAGAGATGTTTGAATGAGAGAGCGAGTGCCAGCAGCTGAGCGTTAACATCATCCTTAGGAGCCACTCTGAACACAATTTAAAGTCAGTATTTATCATACAATGCTCTATCTGATCATAACTGGAGCTTGAAGAAAACCAGTCCAGAAATCATCCTTTCTACTCTTCCTTGAAAGCATTTCACACTCTGTTGCATTTCATCTGATAGACAGAATAGCAGAGTTAGATTGATCAAAACGTGTGATGATGATTCTTAAAGGAAAATAAAACAAATTTACTGTATACTTTCTAATCAAACTATACGGTTGGTGGAAGCAAAAAAAACAAAAAATGTTTTGTAAATGGAAAATTTAAATAAAAGAATGCAATTCCGAAATGAAACGTCTAATCTGTCATTAAAAAAAAAAAGGTTTTGAGAGAAACTTTGTTGTTTTTCAAGTTGCAATTAATCTTTTTTTTTCATATTTAATGTTATCAGGTTTAATTTGTTCAAACTTTTCTTTCATTTTTTACAGATTACATTTTCAAGACCAATAAAAATGGTTCCGATAATGTCCCAGCAGACCAATAGAAATGCATCTATGAGCCAACCACCCAAAGTAAAGGGAATGGGATCCGTTAAATGCAATTCATAAAACTCAATCTGAAAAAGAGAAATTAGAGAAAATATTATTTGAAAAGAGAAAATATGAAAAAATAATGAAAAAAATTATAAAAAAAATTTAATTAAAAAAACATATGAGAAAGCAACGTTTCATCTCAGGATTGCATTTTTTTTGTTTTCAAATTTCAATTTACCAAACATTCTTTTTTTATTTCGACAATAATGGGAAAATATTTTACTCCGTATGTACGATATGTATATATCGTACATATATATGTATACGTATGGGCAAGAGGCGGGGTACACCCTGGACAGGTCGCCAGGGCAACACAGAGACAAACAGGAGACACTTACACCTAAAGACGATTTAAAGAAGCCAATTAAGAGTCACTTTTGGACTGTAGGAAGCCAGAGTACCCGGAGAAAACCCCTGACTGCTCAGGGAGAACATGCAAACTCCATGCAGAAAGACCCCAGGCCGGTATTCAAACCTGAAACCTTCCTGCTTTATGAGCATCCCACCCATCTTCATGTCCTATGTTATTCAGAGCAATACTAGCAGGCTGACTCCTTTGAGGAAAAAGAACGCCAAGCCATCATGCTGCCATCACCATGTCTCTCCATGGGGATTGCATGTTCAGAGTGCTGAGCATCGTTGCATAAAGGTTATAAGGTTCATATCAAAGGGTAATGACTGAATCCACAGCAAGTTTTACTAATTGTAATCTGTAAGCCTCTGAATAGTTTGGTGTGGCACTGAGAGTGGCGAAACTGCTAAACTAAAACAGGAAATATAAAACATTTTTCACAATAAAACACATTTTTGTTGAAGTGTTTACATGTTTTCCTTCAGATCTAACTTACTAGAACAACATTGTTCCATTTTCCCTCCAATAGTAATGGGTGCTGCAATTCAGAGCATGCTAAATATTAATGCTAACCCCACCAACAGAGGTAGAATTCAGGGTTAGAAATGACTCTACGCTGTTGTCTTTTCATATGTTTTTCTATTTCTCATGTTCACACACACACACCCTTACACAAACAGCTCGTTTCTCTATTTTATTACCGATCGCTGCCTCCTCTGCTTTTCCCTCAGCCCCTAATCGCTCTCTTCCCATTTCTTATGAATATCTGTCAAAGTCTCCCCTGAGCGGAAAAGATGCTGCTAATGAAGTGTCATTAGGTCTGCGCGTATGTAATGCTGCTACTATAAGTTGCTTTTCCTGCTTCGCCACAGGAGAGAAAAGTGACAGATGAGGAAAAGGAGTCTAAGAGGAAAAGCAAACAGAAAACAGGTTCTGGAAGTGAAGTGGGAATAATGAAAGAAAGTGTTTTTTTCAGTCGAAACTGGTTAAAATTTAGGATAATTGATGTGGAGAAAGGTAAAAGAATGAAGGGATGGTAACTGACAACTAAGGTTAAAAGAGATTAGAGGGAATAGTTGGCCTGGCTGAATAGGCTAACCAAGAACCCAAACGACCCCCATTCCAAAGGGGCGGACCCGTTTGTCCGGTTCAATTTGCATGTTTTCTGAGCCAAAACAAAGCATTGTTAGTGGTCCACTCTATAAAACCTTAAGGTCAACGCTATTTCTGACATTTTGAATTAAAAAACTCAATGGATTGGAAGCCGAATGTCTTCAAACTTGAAAACAAAGTCCAGTGGATTGTTCTTTAACTTTGGAATGAACTGGATGTCTGATACTCTTCACTAGCAAGTGATAGTGACGTATCTTTTAGTCATTGTAAGAAATCTTTCTAATGTATCAGAGAAAATGTTTTGACCCCGATGATAACCGCTAACAGCCTTAGTTAGTAACTGGAGCTCTTTTTTGCATAGCTCTCCATCTTTGTTAGCATCCTCTTTGTGCAGCTGCACAAACAGCCAACTGTCGCCTCTTCCTGTCTCTGGTCCTCCTCATCTTCATCACCTGATCTCTTGTGATTGCTATTTTGGCTGGATGACCCTAGCTACTGGACCTAGAATATGTAATTTACCCAAAATGCATTGTAGCACATAAACAACGTGGTGACATCAGTGTGATGAAGGCTGTATCCAAACGTCCGCCCTAACCCCTAAATCCCTCAATCACTCTAAAAAGCGGCGACTATATACTTTATAGTGAACTTGTGGAAGCTCATTGGTAGAATTCCCTTATGACAGAAAGAAGGCCACGATTCACACCATTTTATCATCCGGAGGGGGGAAACATTTATTATTTCCGAATTCCTACTGCTGTCTTAAACACTTCACACGTTCAGCGCTACATTATCAGTTTTTTCCCCCAGCCATCATTCCATTTCAGGCTGCTTTTATAGTTTCCACATCGCGCTATGTAGTCGTACGTGCACGACTGGATGCTCTGTCGAAATCTTCCTGGAAATCTCTTAGCTTATGAGTCAGCCACTAAGAAACCTGTTTTTACCAAGATTTGTTCGTGACTTCCAGCATGTAGACACCCTGTCTACATGCTGCATTCTCTGTGTTGCTCAGTGAGCATAAGGTCACAAATAGGACTACATAAGGCAGTACAATTGCTTCTACAGATATCTACATTCTACAAACTCAGTTAACTGACCGTTCAGACAGATGATCACTACTTTTCGCTCCCCGTTGGTCACATAACTCCGTCTCCCTGCATGGTGCATGCACCATCTTTGTTATTTGTTGGTGCTGTCGCCATGGACATTATATACGTAGACGCCTCATTGGAAGCTGTCACCAGCGAGGCCAACGTGTCTAGAGGCCGGCCATCTTGGATCAGACCACAGTTCAGACAGCTGCTGTCAGAGTAAATAGGAGGCACCTTAGATCTCATTTTAATCACATGAAAGACAATTCAGAGATAATTTCAATCTGTAAAACTCACACAAAGAGAAAAGACAATTAGGAGAAATGTATTGATACAATTATTTTGTCTTTGGTGCTCAGACCTCGGCAGGAAACATAGCACTAAATTTGATAGATCTGCATAAACAGGAGAAAAGAATAGGGCTGTTTCCCCCTCAAGGCCTGAAACTGGTGGTGGAGTGGAGATAGATGAAGTCGGTCAGTCTGTAGACTGCTGGTTAGTAAGACGGTCTGTGGGCTTTATGGGGATTGCATGAGCTGATTCTAGAGAAGATCGAAGTCCAGTTGGATAACACAGTTTGAGAGAACCTGTCCATGATGAGCAAGCATGAAGCGACAGTGAGGAGGAAAAACTCCCCGTTGGGAAGAAACCTCAGAGGTTGACCAGAGGTCAAAGCTGATTGGCTGTGTCGCAGGTGGAACAATGAGTTTCTTCAGCTGAATTTCCGCCCAGGCTCCATATTACAATAATGTCTTACATGTAACAACCCCTTAAAATAACAAAACCAATTTTAAAATTATATTTACGTTAGATTACACATATTTATTCAGATTAATAACTATCTAAACTCAACTCAAACTGGATGAGATATGTGCAAAGTTATATATTTTGCAATTAAATATTAATATGATAAGAAAAAAGTATTAATATATGATAATATAATGTTTTAAAAATCTCTCTTGACACCGAATATTTTTGCTTTTTTGCTGCAGTAAAGTACTTTAATTAAATAAATCACAGTTTTGATGACCAGGCAGACATGAATGTTCTGATTTTTTAAATCTGTCATGGCTGGAGGACAGCTGAATTAAAACCACAGGGAGTTATGAGCTTGGTTTAGTCAGCCAAAGTTCTGATTTCCCTTATGAAAGGAAAACATTTACTAACACAACAAGCTAAAGTCAGGTAAGATTTAATCTCAGTCTGCATGTGTTAAAAGAAGGAGTTTTTTTTTTTACTTATTACAACCCTCCACGTGAGATTCATTTTGGTGTTTGGTTATTAAAAACTAATAACTATAAGCCTAGCTTAGTTTTAAGCCTTTTGCATCAGTGTTGCTCCTTTGAGTCATTGTGAAACAGATGGGTCCTACCATATGTTTGAACCTAAAAGAAGGCAAATTTTAATTTTGGGGATGCTGATGGTGGCAACATCAGACTCTGGTGATGCTTTTCTCCAGCACAGATACGGATTCTTGTTCATATAATGATCAGCACATCAGATAATGTGTAGATTGAGCTACATACAGGACAATCATAAATGAAACCTAACAGGCTGAAGAAGATTTGAGACCATGATGGAGGCTCAACGTTCAAAAGGACAACAACACTGATCATACAACCAGAGCTGCATGGAACGATTTATGTCATTGATTCCCAAGGTTGGGTCAGGATGGGAGCATGGTTCACAATTATGGGGCCTTGAGATCCTCTACAGGTCTTCAACAGGGAGTCCGGGACCCTTAGGGGGTCCACGGAGGTACTGCATGGGGGTCGCGAAAGTTTTAGTTGATTAGACTTTTTTATGTATTTTTTTTATATTCCTCCCTGCAATTTTTTCCACTAATTGAAATGTCCTTAAATCCACATTAACATGAATTCAACACACTGAAGTAAACAGATAAATGGAGGCAGAAGATGTCTTTCAGTCATCAATGCACACATTTAGAGACACACAGGAGCTCTTTCAAGCTGGGCACCGTTTCATTCACAACACCTGTCCCATCAACAAGGAATCAGAATCAGAAATACTTTAATAATCCCAGGGAGAAATTACTTTGGTTACATTAATCCATCTGTAATAGAGTGACTATAGGACCAGTTTGATATAACACAATATAATACAATATATATAATTAAGTTTGGGAGTCCTTGACCTTGAAAACGTTGAAGACCTCTGATCTACAGAACTTAACTCTATAATGCCAAATGTATCGTATTTGATACATACGGTTTCTGAAATGTTTTGCATCTGACACCTTTTGCATAATTTAATCCTATTGTACACAATCAGATATACCTGATAACAGCCAGTAATAGACTACACAAAAAAAATCTTGACTTATCGCATAGTAATAAATTATTAATATTAAAAATGTATTTCTGTTTTTTCTTTTTACATATTTTGTTAAAAGGGCAAATAAGCAATTCAAACCAAAAAAAGGTTATTTTCTGTTTTGTTTTATTCTTGGATCGGGCTTTAAAGGGTTAAACTAAATAATAAAAATGATCACGAGGAAGCATGTGTTTAAAGACCTGAAAACATTATTTAGAGATGGACAAAACCATTGGCTGTTGATACTGTTTTTATTACTATTACATATTTATATCAGTGCCGATTTCTCATTGAATACTAGGGTGGTAAAGTTATTTCTAAAATATGCATTGTCAAACTTTATAAATGTAGTCATTAAAATGCATTAAATACGAGCTAAAATGAACTTAATTTCATGAGTATAATACGCATTAATCTGCAGTTTATTCCTCTCTGAGGCGATCTCCCCTCCCCTCTGAAACAGCAGGACACCAGGTTGGTGACAGGAAGCATTTCCAGGTTCTGTCATCAGGCAGAATCTAACAGGAGCCTGAAGACAAGTCAGGCAAACAGATCAAAACAGGAGACAGGCAGGCTCAGTGGTCCAAAGGAAAGACGAGTCAGGATCAGGCAATCAGTAACTGTTAGGTACGCTAGTAAAACTCTTATCACTGGCTCAAGG
>NW_015151890.1:147480-149253 GCF_000732505.1 Cyprinodon variegatus
TATATATATATATATATATATATATATATATATATATATATATATATATGTGTGTGTGTGTATATATATGTGTATATATATATATATGTATGCATGTGCGGCTCTAAGCAGCCACTATACTCACCAAGCAAAGATTAGTGGAAAAGACATTGAAAAGACAACATGATTTACGTCCAAACGGCGTCTGCATTTGGCTAAAATGTAAAAGGTGAAAAGCTGTAATTTTCAGATCGTTGAACAGACATCAAAAACTGGTGACCTGACCAACCAAACACAGCCCAACTTTCAACAACTTTCTCTGGAATAAATAAAAAATATGACCTGTTGTGGGGTGCGAGGTGGGACTGGCGAAGGAAGAGGGTGAAGGGAATGTGGTGTTGGGCTGGGGCATTGATGATTGGGGGTGTAAATGTGGATTATGGCCTGATGTGTTTGTGTAGGATGTATATGTTTGTTTACATGTATGTAGTATGTAAATATATATATTTATATATATTTAAAAAACAAGTTTAACAGGAAGGTTACTCTACTTTAAGTTGATGCAAGTGCAACTAGTGAAAGGTGGTATAAAAAAATAAGTTTTACTTCTTTATGCCCCTTCCAGGCAATTTCCATTTATTTATGTCATTTCTCCAGCTGTATATACCGAAAGGTTTATTTGGTGGAGGATTTTGCCTCTATCTATATTTTATGGTGAATTTAGTTAGTTTGGAAATTAGTGTTGGGTTTGGTTGATGTTAACTAGTCTCTTTTATGTGTATTTGGTTGATTCATTTATTGTTATTTGTCAAATATTGTCTGAAATAATTTCCTATTCATTGATTTATTCATTCATATGATGGACTGATAAAATTAATGTAAAAACCAATGTCTAAATGACATCTGGTGGTTGGGGGGTAAATTTGCCAATGCCTAGTTGCCGCCCCGGCAACCAAAACAACAAAGCAGCCATGATAGAAATAGCTGGATTCTACCTACCAACTCAGTATCTTGTTGATGCACATTTGTTCATGTAAAAATTTATTAATAGTGATGCACAGGTTTAATCCTGAGTCACGAAAAAGAAAAAGACTCCCTTTTAGTTTCCAGCTATTATTGTAATTCCACTTCCACACTAAATACGCGTGACAGACATTCCCTCGAGTGTCGCTTCCCTCACTGAGTGACTGGCTCCGTCGGTGGCCTCGCCTCTGGGGTGTCTCCTTCAGTTAACATTTTCATTTCTTTTTCTGTCACTGTCCATGACTCTTTAGCTTTCACTAGTGAGAGGTAAATGACAGCAATGAAAAGAGGAATTATATTGAGAAAACCCAGAATTCTATTCAGGAGCAGAAATAAATCTTGTGCCATTTTAAACTCAATTATTTTTCTTTAATTGAATTTGATTGATCTACACTCATGTGGAATTGGATGCCATGCACTCATCCATCTTCTGCAGCTTCTGACCGTCAGGGTCATAGGGGGCAGTCTACGGCGTTCTATGGGTACAAATTGAACAGGTCAATGATTATTATAAAATTAATGTGTGTGTGCTTATGAAACATTGGATCAAGGAGATGCTCCACTCTGCCTTGTGATTCAGTTGGTGGAGCATCCTGTCTTATGACCTGATCAATTGTTCTGTCAGAACAATACTCTATTTTGTAACCATGTGTTATGGTGTGTTAATAAAAGACGACTGCAGGAGGGGGGTCGAAGAAAGAGTTGGAAGTTAGGTTGGGCTCTTTCCACTCCTGCAGGAGCGGTTTGAATTTCTTTCCTGTGTGGACTCAG
>NW_015151890.1:150703-152563 GCF_000732505.1 Cyprinodon variegatus
TTCATTGGCTGAGAGTTTGTGAACAAACAAGAAATGCTACAATGGTCTCAGGGTTTTTTCAGAGATAAAACTGCTCAGGATGGATGGTGTTGCCAGGTCCAAGTGGATTATGTAACAGTTGTGTGTTTCAGAGCAAGGACTCAGAAGAAACTGTCAGTAACACCAGATACACCCATTTTATTTCAATAGTCATTTTGTTTAGTTGAGTAAATATTTTTTTTTTCTTTAAAACACAAGTACTTATGAGAAAATGACTTTTGTTTATTCAATAAAGCAACTTTTAATTGATGATGTTATCTGATTAACAGAAAAGTCCAATTTAAATCTTTATATAGGAAGGAATCTAAATTAAAGACAGAGGCTACAGTGGAAATAAGCTTTCAGATCCAGTGGTTACGGTCTCAGCAATCACAATTTCTTTCCAGTTTAAAATATTCTCAGGAGGTCAAATTAATTTATTGTAGTGGTGAAGGCTGGTTGCCTATTCCTCTTTAACTGCAGAGACAATGATTAAAATCTAAGGCTAATATGAAGACACCTTCAAATCATTGCTGGACCTCTTTGTCTTTCAGCAGGTTTTCTCTTTGCACTCTTGTTCCTTCGTTTCTCTCAGCCTCACTTGTACAGTAGACTGGACAAGGTCAGATTGCTCCACCCTTTACAGTAGGATGGAAACATGACACTTCACAGACCGATGCCCACAGCCCAGACTCTCACGTCTACAAACATGGTGCTCATTTTACCAAGCTACCAGAGAAGCTTGTGGGAAAAGTGACATCACTGTCTTCTTCTTCTTCTTCACAGCTATCAGTCCAAACAACAAGCTCAGAGTCATTAAGAAGTATCTACATGCTTACCAATTTCATACAAAATAAAGTTATTTCAAGTGGATTTACAAATTCAATTTAATAAAAAATTAAATTTGAGATTAAATGTAGTAACTGATATGGATTTTTTTTCCAATGTATATGTTGATAGCTGCAGGTTGATATGCAGGAGAGTTTTTCTGTAGCAGTCTGTGTTGCAAAGGTTCTGGAAAAGCCCTTAAATGAAGACACTCCCTTCTTTCAGGGCTCCATCAGCTCCCTGTGACCATCTGCTCACAGATTATTTTAATGTGAGTTCCCTCTTATACAGGAGCCTAAACTCTCTCTTAGGTTTCCCAGCCGTTTTTAAATCTCCGTTTGCTTGTATAGTCAGAAGGCCTGGCAGAGTTTTTTATGATTGTATACAGCAATTTGGTCCCGTAGGTGTATAAAGTGCTTTATAAATAAAGTTGGTATGGTATGGCCTGGCTAGAGTCTGGTATATGATCATGCGGAAATATTTAGTAAAACACATAATGCTGCATTCCTTGAAGTTCTTTTAATCCTTTTTCTAGAGATCTCATAATGCCCTTGATAATTGATGGAAAAGATGGCTTGTATTTCCTCCTCCTCCTCTCTTCTTCTTGCTGATGCACTTTATCCTCAAGGCCTCCTTTTTAAATTGGCTGGGACTTTGGGAAGTAGTTAAAGCATTATTTCACCTTTTGAAATGTTCAACTAACAGCCAAAGCAATACAACTCACTATAGCTACTATGGAAACACATCATAGCACATTTTCAAAAATTAAAAACTGTTGGAAAAAACATTTTAGCTACACATTTTCCAACACCAGAGGTTAAAAAAACAAACACCAGGAAAACAAAACTTAGATTTACAAATGGAGGAACTCAAACTCCTTCCACATTCATTTGGAACCCTATGGTTTCATGATGTTTTGATATGCAGCTCCAAAAAAATCTAACTTTTCTTCTTGTATGACCAATTAAAAATAATGTTGCGCCAATGCCATTTTTTTGCCCCAGTACCGATACC
>NW_015151890.1:155888-156967 GCF_000732505.1 Cyprinodon variegatus
ATTTGAATGGCATATACTCTGTTTGGTGCATTGCACCTCATCGATAACCCATTCATTCAGGAGTCAACGTTCACTATTGTCCAACTTTTAACACAGTGTAAAGTGATGAACGCACATATGGCCAATAGAAACGGGGCCATCAAGTCACAAGCTAGAAAGACCAGGAAGCAAAATGAAGAAAAAGTTAGTACTGTGTCCAGTGGCGGTTCTAGACCAAATGTACCAGGGGGGCAGGAGGGGGACAGCGTGTTTTAATGGGGGCACAGAAAAGCATGAAATAAAATACAGGGCGAGGGATTCAAGTATATTAAGATAGCTGCATGAGGTAAAATTTTTATTCAATGGGCTCTATGCACAGCTCCACTACTTCCTGAATTTAAGGCAGCTCCTTTGTTTCCTGTCTTTCATTACTGGACAAACTGATTAATCCAGGTGTGTCTGGCCAGTTACTTAGGTCATACACACCTGGATTAATCAGTGCATCCAATCATGAAAGACAGGAAACAAAGGAGCTGCCTTAAATTCAGGAAGTAGTGGAGCTGTGCATAGAGCCTATTAGGTTTAATTAAAATGCTATGCCTTATTAGGTCAATACAAATTCATAATTTAGGAATTTTACATAGTTTTCACTTAATTTAAGTTAAAATAACTGTTTTCTATACAATTAGAACTCAAGAAAAACCGATAAATTCAGCTGTAAAAATGTATTTTTTAAAATTTGTTTAGGAAAAAATATTTAGCAGATAAAAAAAACAACATCCTGTTTCAATACTGCTGAAGCTACCACCTTATTATTTTCAAATAATTTGTAAAACAGAATTTGTAAAGAAAAAAATGAAATAGATCCAAAGGACTTATCAGTAACCATGTCTATTCCAGTGCATATTATCCTTAGAATTTCAATCCTTTAGTATTATGTCTTCAGTACAGGGGCCATAACAGCACTGGCCCCTGTTGGCCCCTGTCTAAAACCGCCCATGATCGTGTCTAAATTGCCCAAAGAATGCAATCTAAGTTTGTGATTATTTCTGGTGTGGAAAGGGAGAGCTTTTAATTTGATTCAATTCAGTTAATTTATA
>NW_015151891.1:0-15519 GCF_000732505.1 Cyprinodon variegatus
TTTTTTTGGGAAATCAGCAATCCAGTGAATAAATAGAGATCAGTGGATTCACCACACAGACCATGTCACCGCACTCTACCATGTTGAAAGGTCAAAGTTTACCTCATCTCGGCAACTCGCAACTTTCCAATTGAAATTACGACATGAGTTGGTATTCATGTGCAATTTTAATGTCGGCTTTTGGTATTTACCATAATTATTAGACAACATGAAATGCAGTTCTTCGTGTGTGTGGGAGGTTCTGTTAGTTGGTGCTGATTTAAAAAAGCCAAACAACAGCAGGTGAGTTTTGGTTTCTTCCCTGTAATGAGTGGTAAGGAGCAGCTAAGCTAACTTTGGCAAACAGGCCAACAAGGGTCGGTTTACTCAGTATAATTGCTTTTAATGGCTTACTAATCTATCTCTATTATTTCTCAAGTGTTTTATATATATATATATATATATATATATATATATATATATATATATATATATGTAGTAATGTAGAATTCAAGGCGAGACAATTATTTGAACAGCTGTCAATCAGCTAGAATTCTGACCCTCGAAGACCTGTTGGTCTGCCTTCAAAATGTCCACCTCCACGCCACTATTTATTAACCTAAATTAGATGTACCTATTTGAGGACATTACATAAAGACACCTGTCTACCTCATATAATCAGTAAGAACTCAACTACTATCACGACCAAGACTAAAGAGCTGCCCAAAGACACTAGAGACTAAAGTGTACCTCCACAAGGCTGGAAAGGGCTACCAGGAAATTTCCAAGCAGCTTGGTGAGAAAGGTTCCTCTGTTGGAGCAATCACTTTGAAAATGGAAGAAGCTAAAAATGACTGTCAATCTCTCTCAGAGTGGGGTTTCATGCAAGTTCTCACCTCACCGGGTCTCAATGATCATAAAAAAGGCAGGAGATTATCCCAGAACTACAAGGGAGGAGCTGATCAGTGACCTGAAAGGGTTTGGGACCACCGTTTCCAAGGTTACATTTTGTAATACATTAAGACGTCATGGTTTGAAATCATGCATGGCATGGAAGGTTCCTTTGCTTAAACAGGCAATGTGAAGGCCCATCTCAAGTTTGCCAATGACCATTTGGATGATCCAGAGGAGTCATGGAAGAAAGTCCTGTGGTCAGATGAGACCAAAATAGAACTTTTTGGTCATAATTCCTCCAACCGTTTTTGGAGGAAGAATAATGATGAGTACCAACCCAAGAACAACATACTGTGAAGCATGGGGGTGGTAGCATCATGCTTTGAGGGTCTTTTTTATGAAAATGGGACAGGGCAACTGCACTGTATTAAGGAGAGTATGACCAGGGCCATGTTTTGCGAGATTTTGTGAAACAATCTCCTTCCCTCAGTTAGAGCCTTAAAGATGGGTCAAAGCTGGGTCTTCCAACAAGACAATGACCCGAAGCACACAGCCAGGATAACCAAGTATTGGCTCTGTATGAAGCATAACATGGTTCTGCTGTGGCCTAGCCAGTCTCCTGACCTAAACCCAATAGATAATCTTTGAAGGGAGCTCAAACTCCATGTTTATCAGCGACAGCCCAGAAAACTGATCTAACCCGATCTAGACTGATCTAATTTGTCTGCAAAATCAACACCAAGTTGATTCCTTGTAAGTGCAAACCTACTTGGCAATAACTTTGATCTGATTCTGATCTAGAGAAAGTCTGTGTGGAGGAGTGGGCCAAAATCCCTCCTGCAGTGTGTGCAAACCTGGTAAAAAAATTACAGGAAACATTATACCTCTGTAATTGCAAACAAAGGCTACTTTACGAAATACTAACATTGATTTTCTCAGGTTTCCAAATACTTATTTGCAGCTGTATTATATAAACAGGTAGTTAAAAGATCATACATTTTCATTTCTGGATATTTTTTATTTTTAGATCATGTCTCTCACAATTGACATGAACCTACAATGACAATTTCAGACCCCTATATAATTTCAAAATATCAGGGTGTTCAAATACTTATTTTCCTCACTGTATGTGTGTGTCGGTTTGCGTGTGTATTTAATTAACCTGGGATCATAGCAAGTTACATTGTTTATAGGTTAAGAGATTACAACAGCAATTTGCATTAGTTTACCTTAAATTGAAAGGTATAGAGGACAATCATTTATTTCCGGGTGGATCATCTAAATAAGTGGTCCTCCTAACTGTCAATCATTCTGGTGATATATTTACGTAAGGCCGTCCTACATGCTCGTCACATTAGCTATCTTTTTCTGCACATGTGCTCTTTCAGGTGTATATATGTGGTGAGCTTCAGTATGAGACAGTCATTGAAGCTCATCTTTCTCACCGTGGTTCTTTAAAAATGGCCGAGGGTCATAAGAGAAAAAGCATCCATGAAGTGTAAGAGAAGAAAAGAAAGGTCTCAGCTGAGGCAGATATATCCCAGAGTGCTTTGCATGGAGAGCTCTCCTTACAAAGCATTCTGGGATTTGCTGTCACAGCGATCCGCTGTCACCGTAGACTGTTGCTACTCAACAGCAGCGACTAATAACAGAGATGGCGCAAGCACCGCACAGTGAAGGTTGAGCGACAACGAGGAGCGAAAAGCAGTAATCATCTGTCCAAACGGTAAGTTAATTGAGTTCACTATAAAGTCCGCCATATATTTACCGCTCTTTACTGTATAGAGATTGAGGGATTTAGGAGTTAGGGCGGAAGTGCAGACCCAGTAAGCTTGTATGAGCTATGAGAACAGCAACTTTTAAACAGAGCGTGCATGAGGAGAAATGGGCTTGTGCACGCTATCGCACTAGTTTAATAGGCGTTCCCTCTCGGGAACAGGTACAGGGTTGTGCATGTGCTTTTTCTTTTAAGTGGAGAGGGCGGGTCTCTTAAAACATTTGCAAAAATGCTCCACAATACCTTTAGCTTGCTAAGATTTTTTTTTTTTTTCCTGTGATGTGTATTATGCTTTATGTAATAGTCCAGCTTTGAACAAGGGGAAGGTCCTGCTCTGGAGGAACTGAGATGTTACAACTTTCAATTGTTCACATTGAAACACTCACATTTTGCTCAATGAAAGAGTGCTAAAGCTTGTCATCCAGAATAACTTCCTGTTTGTCAAAAGGGCACAGAAGCACTTGCACTTGCTGCGGAGGATGAGGAGAGCCCACCTGCCCCCACCCATCCTCACCACCTTCTACAGAAGCACCATAGAGAGCGTTCTGACCAGCTGTCTCACTGTGTGGTGTGGAGGCTGCAGCGCCTCAGACTGGAAGAACATGAGAAACTTTTTCTTTCTCCAGACAGCAGAGAGGATCATTGGGTACCACTCCCCTCCATTAAAGATATTTCATCACAGTTACACAGCTCTTAACCTTTCATATCAATGCCCTTTCAACCATGTCTTTAAACTGTTATTTATTTTCTCATACACTGTTTACATTTTTATCACTGTTGGACATAAATGGAAATGTTCATTTTACTGCTAAGCTGCTCATTCCCTATTGAAAAGCTGTATGCATCAAATATTAATTCATTCATAAAATTTTTCTAAGTCTATTTTGCCACATCCACTGGATGGATGGACGGATGGATGGATGGACGGATGGATGGATGGATGGATGTATAGACAGTTGGATGGATGGATGGACGGATGGATGGATGGACGGATGGATGGATGGACGGATGGATGGATGGATGGATGGATGGATGGATGGATGGATGGATGGATGGATGGATGGATGGATGGATGGACGGATGGACGAATGGACGGATGGATGGATGGATGGATGGATGGACGGATGGACGGACGGATGGATGGATGGATGGACGGACGGACGGACACGCTTGCTAAACTGGCGGGAACAGGGTTACTTCGTCTGTCAGACCCATAGACATTATATATGTAGACTCCTCATTGAGTACTGGCCGAGGTGCCTAGAGGGCTAAAACCTATTGAAAAATTACCTTTAGCTTAGATTACACATTATTATTCAGATTAAAAACTATTTAAACTGAAGTCAAACCAGAGATATATACAAAGTTATATATTTTGCAATTAAATATTAATATGATAAACACAAAGTTTTATATAAATATTATATATTTATATATTATTATTATTATGTATTTTAAGGATTGCTCTTTAATAATGAGGATTATGATCTATAGAGGAAAATTTGTTGGAATGTGAATTACAAAAGAGTAAAGTTATTATTTTGTTTTTTTTTAAATATAATTTTATATCTATTTTTATTTTTTTGTTAAATTATTTTCACTTTTTTGTGAAATCGTAGTGAATGGTAAATTTATGTTGTGTCCAACTAAAGGCTTTTTGTCCTTATAAGTTGGACTAAATTTCTTCCAAAAGTCTTTTGTAAACTATAAATTTTTTTTCATCTTGATTTACTCATATGCAAACATTTGTTCCAGCCTAACTCGTGGGTTTGTGTTCATTTCTCTACAGGATAGGGCTACTTTACTGAAATTAATTAGGGGATTTAATTGAAAGAAACTGTAGAACCAGTCCCACTCTCACCAACATAGAACCTATAGTTTATTGATTCATAGATAGATCTAGATCACACAGAAAAAATGCTAGATTCATCCTGCTGCAGCTGAAAGGATGTTTCCAGCTCTTCTTCTTATGTTTTTTATTGGCGGATGGCAGCCTACTTAAGGTGCATTTTTCCACTACCTACCAGACTGGACTGTGGTCATCAATGATCTCAGAAGAAAGTTATTGATACATACCACAGTGGTATGCACAAATCTGCATATTATCTATCAATCAATATCCTTACAAACTTACATATAAATGAGTATGTGTGTATATGCACATGCATGCACACATTTATATTCATACTATAAATACGAATAAATAATCCAGTGTTTTCTAAAAATCTAATTAACTGATTTCTAGCAGAATTTGATTTACTTATTAAAGTTTTATCATTGAAAATCCTATTTTTTCTCTATTTAGTGTTGACATAAAGTGCTGACGATACTTTGATAACTTTCTACATTCTACAAATACATTCTTATGATACATGGTCCACTGTTTCCATTTGTTTACAATAATTATAATTCCCTGGTTTGCCTATTTTGAAATGAGAACTATAAAGTCCTGTATGACCAATTCTAAGGCGAGATGTGACTTCCTCTTCTTTCCATTTGCACAACTATTATCCGCCACAGTCTTTTGACTTTTATATAGATCTCTACCAGTGTCATGATTATCCCAATGTTGCTGCCAAACCTTACAGTTTTTATTCTGAATTATAGAGCTACCCTCACTTTTGCTTAAAGGAATACTTAAGTAAATAATAGAGATGTCCGATAATATTGACCGTCCGATATTATCGGCCGATATTATCGGTAATATTAGCATAATTATGTGGTATCTGTGCATATCTTTATTGGGTTTCCCCCCGATAATTAAAAGCCGATAATATAATGCCTAGATTTTGCAAAATATGTTGACCGTTGCATGTCCCTGATGACGTCATTAAACCGCGCCAGACAGCAAACTGTGTAGCAGCAGCTAAGCTAAACTGTTCGTTACGAAAAATGTCTGCAGTGTTGAACTTTTTTAAAGTTTCAAATGATGACTTGAAAGTTTGCGATTTGCAACGAATGTGAGGTCCTTGTCATGTGTGGGGGAACCAAGACTTCGTCCTTCAACAGCGATCCTACACTGGACTTCATTTGTGTTTACATTTCAATTCTGTGCAATACAGCTGTACTGGTGAGGTACACTTTTTTCCTATTTGTGAAGAAAAGAGATGTATCTCTTGTTTGAATATTCATTGTCAGGTTAATCTCAGGAAGACCATATTCCAAAATGTTTTTTTGAGAATGTTAAAAATAAATGTCAAATTTTGCTTTTTCCTGAAGTTGAAATGCTGTTTTTATCCTCTACAATGGTAATTAATTGTGGAATATACAGTGTGTAGTAGGGTATCACAGTAAATGTAGGTTTTAGCTTAAATTTTTTGATTGGCATGATGTGAAATTAGTTTCTATCGGTATCGGCTTATATCGGAATCGAAAATTCAGCATTTGGAATATATATCGAATATCGGAAAAAAGGCAATATCGAGCATCCCTATTAAATAATATCTGATTTTAAGGTTTTTTAGCCAGTATATCTACTTCTTCATTTCCTTCAATGCCTACATGAGCAGGAATCCAGACAAATCGAACAAAACATTTCCTATTATGAAGCTGAACTAATAACTGATATATATCTAATAATAAATCTAATCTACAAGACTTTCCAGATTTGATACTTAATAATGCAGCTTGATTAATTAAATAACTATTTCCTTCCCTAACATTATATATGTTTCCAGCTCTAAAGAAGCTACATCAAATGAACTTGAAAGCCACCTGACGTTGTGCTGACGTCACTCCGGTGTATGAACGTGGCCACGTGTCCCGGACATGTTTAGAAAAATGTCCAACTGGTAAAGCTAGACGTCACAACAGGAAGTAGAGTCAATTAAATTTAGTTTTGTCAAGTTTACTGTCAGACAAACTACCCATAGCACAAGGACACAGTTAGCCATGCAGTAGGAAAGTCTAAGGTTCCAATCCCAGCCAGGTGTATTTCTGTATGTGGTTGCTCCAGCTTCCTCCAATCCTCCACAACATTATTGACTGAATGGGCTGCATGCCCAGTTTGAGCCCTCTGAAACTCAATTACTGCTGAAGGTTTACAGCAGCATCTTGGCCAGAAAATACATTTAAAAACACATTTTTGCCCAGTATAATTTCTTACTTATAGTAAATTAATTTAATTTTTATTAAGACAAACTCCTTCCTATTATATTCCTATTATATTTAATACTATATTTAAATTCAAATATAGTATTGTCGCTCCGTTATAATTTAACACAGATTTAACGCTTTAAGATTTGTTAAATGAAGAAAAGAATCACGATAAATGTCGTGACATAGATAATTAATTAACTGTAACAACAGACGGATCGTGACCTAATCAAAAGTGGTTAAACGCCTGAATCGTTGTTTAACAAAAAGTAAAAGATAGAACAATGAGATTAACATAACATTTAAACAATTAGGAGACTCTAATGTGTAAAAATAAACATCTTGATAGTTTCCGTTTGACGTCAGCTGCTTTTATTTTGACAATCTATGCGGAAGTCATGATTACAATTATCTAGTCTAACTTATTCGTTTCGTCCAACTAACAGATGACTTCGTTTTGATTCAAGGGGATTTAAAGAGATTATATTTAATTAAATCAAAGTTTAACTGAAGTTTTTCTGAATCTTTTATTCTGTAGATCTCTTCCGGTTAGCTTAGCCTGTAGTTTCGCTCAGCCTCTTCGGATCCGTGAAGAAGTGGCTTTTTAAAAGCTCCAACATGGAGGACATGTACGTTAAACCCGGTGAGTTACCTCAACTGAAGCCGAACTGACGGTGAGATCATTACCAGAGCCAACCTGCAGGTTTTAAAGCAGAACAGAACTCTGTTAGCCGGCTGCTAACAGTCAGCGAGACAAACCCCGTTCAGAAATCTCTTAATTCAAAGTTCTCTACTCAGTCATAAAATACCCACTGGATTTATTGGGATTCGATCGGGCGCAGACAAGTGATTTCTCTAAAGTATTAAATTCGGCATAATGGTAACAGATCTAATTTAAACAATTTACTTGATAAATATCAGTAAACTATTGTTTACTGGTTCTGATGGAACCTTGGTGCTGATCACCAGACAGCTTATTGTTTATTTTATTTTCCCGATTAATTTATAAAGGAATTATTTGAATGCGGTTTGTTCTAAAATAGAGAAATGATAGTTAGTAAGATTGAAATAGTTAATGTATAATATTATAAAAAGAAAATCTCAGGGTGAGGTCTTTGATCCTATTATGAAAAACTTGAATGGTGGTTTATAGTTTTAGCATATTTAAAGTATATCTTTCTGGCTTATACATATGTAATTGCAACACTAAACTATCTTTATTGGTAAGAGAGAGCAAATTCCAGCATTTATTCTTATTTATTCTTTAACCCAGAGGTCTTCAACGGTTTCCAGGCCATGGACCCCCAAACTGATGGCGAGATGGAGCGGGGACCCCCTAATTATATATATATATAGTCACTCTATTACAGATGTAATGTAACGAAAGTCATTTGCCCTTGGATTATAAAGTATTTCTGATTCTGATTCCTGGTTGATGGGACAGGTGTTGTGAATGAAATGGTGCCCAGCTTGAAAGAGCTCCTGTGTGTCGCTGAATGTGTGCATTGATGACTGAAAGACATCTTCTGCCTCCATTTAACTGTTTACTGCAGTATGTTGAATTCATGTTTATTTGGATTTAAAGACATTTAATTAGTGGAAAGAATTCACCAGGGGGGGAATATGAAAAGAAGTCTAATCAACCAAAACTTTCGCGACCCCCATGCAGTACCTCCATGGACCCCCTGTTGAAGACCTCTACTTTAACCCAAACTGCATTAACCATACAACTGAACCAAAGGTTAGCAGAAGCAAAGACTGGATCAGATAAACCAGTGATGAGGCTGAGTGAAGAAGAGAGGATTTATTTTTTTGCATAATTTTCAGAAAAAGGAAAAAAAACAAAAATACTATTGGCATGGTATAAACATCAACCTCTGTTTCAGTCACCAAAGTAACATTCTCCCCAGAGCTAACCTCCTTTCTCTCCTCTCTGTCTGTGGTCACCTACAGAGAAGTAAAGTAAATCAAATTATTTGTTTTTTACAATTCATTCTTTTGTTTAGCAACCTTTAAGATAAGATAGATTGGTTAGGTGGACATCATCAGGTATGAGAACAACTAACTGTATGACTTATGACATTTGGACCCTCTTTCTGTTCTCTGAGAAAGTTTTCCGGTTTTACCAGAAAACACCCACACCCCGGGCTTCCACCCAACGGGTTAACGCAACAGAGCGTTAACCCGTTGGGTGTGGAGATCGAACCGGGTACTTGCAACCTTCTCAGAACACAAGCACACTGCTCTAACCACTAGGCCAACCAGCTCGTCTATTCCTTATGCCTGATGCTTCAACTCCTCATCAATCTGGAGCAGAGCAGATCGTTCCCAGCAGGAAGTCTGTTGCTATAAAGCAAAGTGGAGTCGGTGGATTGTTAAAGATGACACGTGCATGGCTGCTTTCCACTGTGGATCCCATATTACTCTAAAACAGTCTTTGAATCGCTCCCGGTGGAGTAGGGTGCTTGGCAGAATCTGCATCGGTAACTCCTTTGCAGGTCGTCTGTGGAGCTAAGCAGCAGCAGCAGCAGCAGTACCGGCACTGACCCACTTTCTATGAGAAGAAGCTCTCAGCTCAGGATGGATGTTCTCCATGTTTAGGTTCATGCCTGCAGGTCCAGTGAGGTTCCTCCTGGGTAGCGGGTGAACAGAGGACATGTCCTGTCGGTTAGAACGTCCCAGTGTCCTCATCCAGCATCGTTACCTGTCATTTAAGAATCTCCAGAATTTTTCCTCAACTCTGACTTTATTTCAATTATTTATGTTTCCAAGGCAACCAGGAGCGGGGCTGGAATGACCCCCCTCAGTTCTCCTATGGGCTGCAGATGGCCCGCGGACCTCCGAGGACTGCTTTGAACAAGAGAGCCGTCCCCGCGCTGAGCTCAGGTAGGCGGTCCGCCTGCTTCAGCCCACTGCCTCTGTTCAGTTATTCAGAACTAAAAAAATAACTGCATTTGATTCTTCTCCAGGTGCAGAGGCATCGCCCACCGCTCCTTCCCCCTCCAGACCCATGGCCCCGCCCATGTGTGGAATAGCTCCGCCTCCTCTCCCAGGTTTGGCTCCAGGCTGTCTCAGAACTTACTCTCATGTTTTTTCATAACCAAATAAAGGCTTTAACATATTCTTTCAGCTGGACCGCCCCCTGCTGGCCTGGCTACGCCTCCTATTCACGGGGGACCAATGAGATCACAGAGTGAGGCAGACGGCAGCCAATCAGAGCCAGATATAGAGGTTGTGATGTCAGTGTTGAACCGAGCACTGGATGCCTGTAGACAGAGTGTCAAAGTGAGTTCATACCAGCAGGGGACAGCATCACCAATGACTGGTAGACATGTTGAATAAAAGAGTAAAAGAGAAATAATTAAACTTTTAAGAAGTTAGTTGTTTTATTTCAAGGAGCTTGTTATTTTATAGAGTGGGAGCCGCTGATTTAAATCATCAGTTTCCAGTCATTTAAAGTTTTATTTGGCCTGATAGAAAAGACAACAGTAACCTGTTTAAACTTCCTGGTCCTGACAGGTTCAGGTGTGTAATGAAGTGGCCAAGAGGCTCCGCCTCTTGGAGGACAGTTGGAGGTCAGGGAAACTCAGCCTCCCCGTCACCAGGCGCATGGAAACGCTGAGCCAAGGTAACCAGGTCCCTGTCTGAAAGCCTGAACATCTGTCTGACTGAACATCTGTCTGACTGACGGAACATGGGACGATTAGGGGTTTGGGAAATAATCAATTTGGCGATATTCTGATTTTCAGCTGTCCAATATAATATTGAACTTTCAGTTCAAATATAAGTTTGTTAAAAAGAAAAATATATTTATATATCTAAATCAATAAGGGAAAATGGGCTTCCTCTGCACCGCCACCCTGGTAGATAGTTCCTTGGAGCACTTTTACTGTGCGCCGCAGCACCATTTCTGTAGTTGAGGTGTTCACGGTAGAAGATGTGGACTGATTCAAAGCCCAAACAACATGGATTCTAATGATTATATACAGCTCTTGCTTTATTATCTATACATTTCACTTTGGTAGCTGGGAAAATATTGCAATGTAGATTTCAAAATCATTATAATACGGTAATGTGACCCAAGTATCGTTAGATGTATCGTATCGCATTAAAAACTCACCCCTAGTGAACAACTGTCCATCTGAACATCTCTGTCTGTTTGACTAAGCATCTATCTGTGTGTGAACATCTGTGTGTCTGTCTGAACATCTGTCTGACTAAGCATCTATCTGTCTTCCAGCGCTGCAGTCAGGTCGTTGGGACTCAGCCGATGAGCTCCATCGCTCTCTGATGGTTGACCATGTGACTGAGGTCAGCCAATGGATGGTCGGCGTGAAAAGGCTCATTGCTGAAACCAGAAATCTGAGTCCAGAACATCTAAAACCACTTCAGAGTTCAGCAGAACCAGTCCAGGAGTCCACCAGAGGTGTTGAGGACTCTGTAGAACCAGACCAGGACACTGAAGCAGAACAAGGCCCTGAAGAAATGGACCTCCACCCTGTGGAACCAGTCCAGGACCTGGTATCCCAGTCCTGAGTGTCCCAGAGGTTCTTTTGTTGGACTTTAGTTAAAACTGATGAGGATTTTGATGCGATTCTTAAGAAGTTCTATTCCAGACCAGTTCTGGATCATGAAGCTGTTCTATTTCTCTGAGTGGTTGGGCTACCAATTCCACTTTGGTTCTGTTGAGCTGGTTTCGACTCAGGGCTGGTGTTCCTACTGTTGGCATGAAGGGTTTTGGTCCTGTCTGGTCCTCCTTTTAGAACTGGACTCTCCTGACTGAAGACCCAGTCAGAACACCTGGTACCGCGGGCTACAGTTCTGGCTGAAAACACTCCTTTAGTCAGAAACACGATCTCTAGATTCTTTTGAATAAATTCATAATGAACAGAACCTGGTTTCTTTCTTTAACTCAGGAATGGCTCTAGATCCCTTAGACCTGGTCCCATCTCTAAAAGATTAAATCTCCTAATGTCAGATTAAACCTCCTACTTTCAGATTAAATCTGTCAGATTTAATCTACTGTCAGATTACTGCGAGGTTAAACCTAGTATCAGGTTAAACTCTCAAGATTATGTCTCCTACTTTCACATTAAATCTCCTACTCTCAGATTAAACTTCTTATTGTCAGATAAATCCTCCTACTGTCAGATTAAATCTTTCAAATGTAATCTACTGTCAGACTAAAAATGTCAGATTAAACCTCTTACAATCAGAATAAATCTGCTTTCAGATAAAATCTACTGTGAGAATAAACCTAGTATCAGTCGATCCGCTGCTGTTTGCTGAATTATTGGGCCTCATGCAACATTTTCCTATTCTTGTCTTAAATTTCTCATCCTTTTTCTCCTACCAACGCCCCAAATCAGATTCAATAAATGTTTTAGCTTCAGTAAATGACAAACTTACGGAAGAGGATTAGGGCCACTGAAAAAAAAAAGAAGTTGACTGATTTTTAAATTTTATTTCAGTTTACATGGGACTTTTTTCTCTGACTTTAATCTCAGAATTCTGACTTTTTTCTCAGAATTCTGACTTTTTTTATTGTCAGAATTCAGTCAGAATTCAATCAGAATTCTGATATTAAAGTCAGAATTCTGACTTTTTTTATTGTCAGAATTCAGTCAGAATTCTAAGATTAAAGTCAGAATTCTAACTTTTTTCCCATACTATACTGAAATAAAATGAAAAAAATCAGTAAAATTTTATTTTTTCAGTGGCCATAATCTTCTTCCGTACAAACTTGATGCAGTCAACCTGTGTTCTGAAATGTAAATCTGCAGTTACCGCCTCAAGGATACCATATAAGGATACGACTTCCCACGCTGTCAGATGGTGCTCATTCATAGAAATGGATTTGAAGATGAAGAAGAAAAACTTTTAAGGTTTAGAGATGAAGGTTCTGTGAGACTGAGAGCTAAGAAGCAGGATTAGAAGGACCAGAAAAAAGCCAAGCAAGGAAATAAGAGTGGAGAATGACGTGGTTGGACATTTACACAGGTAAAAATAAAATAAGAAGAAAAATCCAATGATCCAAAAACAGTCAATGAAAACTACTGATGGAGGCAAGAGTAGCAACATCTTATGTAAATATTCATGAGTTCACCATCAACCAACACAATAACGTTCTGCTAAATCTACTTTAAATTCACACACACACGTACTGTACATCTCGTCTGTCATCCCTACATCTACTCAGACATAAACATCAAAATGTTCACAATTAAACTATCTAATCTGATGAATTCAGACCCAAACTTCCACATTTAGTGTAATAACAAAACCATTAGCTGCCATAGAGGGAAATGAATGAAAGTCTGAACGTTAGAGGAGCTTTGCTGAACTTTCATCCATTTTCTGTTCCAGATGTTATTTCAATAGTAGCTTGATCTCACATAGAATCACTGACTGTTCTTTTTTTGGATGAAGTGACAAGGAGTTAAACCAGAGTCTCCTGGATACCGACATGTCAGATGCAGGTGATGTGACCATAAATTCTGTCATCAGCTAATAAAAATGTAATTTATAATTGCAGAGCTGCATAATATATAGTGATGCAGCCTAATAAAATGGGGAAAAAAAGTAAAAACAATTGTGGTCATTTAGTGAAAAATAGATCTTGATAACAGCTGAGCGATTGATAAAGTTCCCTTGTCAGTCTGAGGCACTTGGAAAAATTAGTTCCTACCTGAGAGAAAATTAGAAATAGTAGAAAAATTGAGAATTTTTTTCTCCTGAAACCACTTCTACAAACGTTTAGGAATGAAATTGTTCTTGGATGAGAACTATTGAATCTGTGATCGACCTCATGGTCTGATGAGAAAACCTCCAGCCCTACATTTAGCCGGATTACTGATACCCAGCTTGAGGAAGCAGCACTTGTAGAGCCTGGGTTGGTCTTTATGGAATGGATGAGGCCTGGATTCTCTGATCAGGCTAAAAGAAGTCTGACTTCATCTCTAATTCTGGGATTTTCTGAATTCAGCCCTGGTTTGTAAAATTCCAACGACAACAACATAATCCGGACCAAGCAGCCTAAGGCAGTTTTTAATCCAACTCCCCTGTTTCCTGAGGCTGCAGACTGGTTGTAGTACTAGAATCAAGCCAGCAGGTGTCAGCAGAGACTTTTGGAGGTTCTGTCTGATTCTTGGACTAACAAGGCTGATCTGACTTTAAAAAAAAGCCACAGATTTGTTTATAAAATATTTCCTTCATGAAGTGAAAAAACAGCCTGTATCTGTCTGATAAAGGATTCATACCCTGGTAACTGTTTACTTAGAGCCTGTCTGGCAGCAAGTATGATCTTCAAAAACAGTACATGTTCTGATTTAAACAGCTTCAGATGAAGAACAAAATATCTGTCACCAACAGTCTGGAAGGGTTGCATAACCTTTTCTGGTTCTTGGGGAAACCAGTTCAGAACCACAGTCAGATCCAATATTCACACTCAAAAAAGGCATGGAACAGTGGAGAATCTTCCTAGGAGAAACCCAGATCAACCACTTGTCCAGGAGGAACTCCAGCACCTGGAGGACCTCCTGTCTTCAGTAAAACCAGGAATCCTGAAGAAGAACGTCCAACCAACAGATTAGACTCTCTTTTGGATCTACAAGGTGTTGATCTGAAGCATAGAACCAGGTCCAGCTCTGAGTAATCAGAAGAATGTTAGAGTGGCCTAGTTAAAGTCTAGAGGACCCTAAAAGAAGGATGAAGCTTGATAACCTTCCTTTGTATCTGAATTAAAACTCATAATCCAAGCAGAGTGTGTCCAAAGACCACCACAGTGAAGACAAAGACATTAAGGGGTTGATTACTTTTAGATCAATGTATTTTTGGAGAAATCTTCCTCTTTAGTGATTGAGGCAATTTAAACATTTAAATATCATCCTGGGTTCCTTTATCTGATGCCAAAATTTTTTGTTATATCTGAGATAAAACCACAAGTTCTGATGGGGGTGAAAACTTTTCACAGCGCTGCAGCTCCAGTCCCTTTGAACGACCCGGCAGACTTCATTTAGACGTCATCCTGGATCGGATGATCCCCTTTCCTGGAACGGACAGTTTGGATGCAGAACCTCTGGCTGCTTCTGGACCTAGAGGAAGTTCATTCATCTGGCAGGTTTCTGTTCATCAGCCAGTCCTCCCAGTGCTCCTATACAAGTGCTGTGTTTTCAGAGAAAAGTTTGACTTCAGGCTGAACTTTGCTGACTGGGCCACAATCCTCCTCCTCCTCCTCTTCATCTCTGGAGATCCAGGGAGGAGGAGGAGGAGGAGGGCGTGAAACAGGAAGCCAAGCAGAAAGAAAAATGACAGAAAGACGGAGAGAAAGAAAGGAGTGAATCCCAGCAGAGTGGCTAAAAATAAACCGAAGGAAAGAAGAAAACACTGCAGCCGCACAGAGATCTGGACCGATCCAGAAACTCATCCTTCTCAATGGATTCAGAACCAGGTTATTCACAGCTGGACCACAATCTGATCTACTGCTAATCCAGAACCAGAACCCCTAAAGGAGATTATTCAGAACCGATTCAGAACTGATTTCATGAATACCAGGGGCCACAAACAGTCAGGGGCCAATATGTACCAGGGGCCACAAACATTAAGATGCCAAACTGTATCAGGGGTCACACATAGTCAAGGGCAAAAATGTAACAGAGGCCACAAATAGCCAGTTGCCAAAATGTACCAGGGGCCACAAACATTAAGATGCCAAACTGTATCAGGGGTCACACATAGTCAAGGGCAAAAATGTAACAGAGGCCACAAATAGCCAG
>NW_015151891.1:16444-26827 GCF_000732505.1 Cyprinodon variegatus
CAGTGCTTTAAAGTCATGTCAATGTTTATTTAAAGACGTTTTAATTAGTGGAAAAATTGCAGGGGGGATATAAAGAAACAATTCTAATCAACCAAAACTTTTGCGACCCCCCATGCAGTACCTCTGTGGACCCCATAGGGGTCGCGGACCCCCTGTTGAAGATCTACGATCTACAATAAAATTTTTCTTCCATTTAGGATTATTAAAGTACTTTTGAAATGACAGTACAGACTGTAGTACCAGCTTTAGTACCAGTACTTGTACCAGTGCTTGTGTACTCAAAGAGGTACTGACCAAATCAACTGTTGTATGAGTTGTGGTACCAGAATGGTGACTGTGGTACTTAGTAGAACCAAAACTGTGTTCAACATTGCTGATGGTATAGATAGCAGTATCAGCAGTGGTAGAGTGCTGCTGGCTGTAGTAAGTCTGTAGTATCAGTTTTAGTGTGTGTAGTACCATGTTTTAAACTGTAGTACTGGCATTCTGTGGTCTTCTTTCTGATTGGTTCACTGCTGTCAGCTCAGGATGCAGTTTCCATGGTGACGCTGTGTGTGTCTCTCCCAGCCTGTGATTGGCTGATGATGGAGTGGGCCAGCGGGCCAAGCCTCTGAAAGCTTCGGCGTCTCACTTTCTGTTGCATTTCAGCTCAGAGAGACGAAGAGACGCTCCTCTTCCTCACTGCTCTCTCCCTCCATCTTCCTCCTACTCCTCCTCCTCCTATTCCACTTTGCTGGCTCTCCTCTTCCTCCTCCTCCTCAGACAGACGGACTGGTCCAACTCCTCACCTTCATCGCTTCAACCATCATCATCTTCAGAGGAAGAAGACAGGGAGCCCCCTGACCCTCGCCATGGCAACGGTCATCAGCACGCGGTTCTCTGATGAGTACCAGCTTTACGAGGAGCTGGGGAAGTAAGTACCACCTTCAGCATCCTCCTCATCATTACTGACATCAAACTTTTTTACTGCAATTTTTTTTCATTTTAATTATTTAATTATTTTAATTATTATTTATAGAAAAGCTAAACGTTCAAAAATGTTTTTAATTAAGTGACGTGATTTTTATTCTCCTAAAACTGAAAGATAGTAATAATTTACATGATCATGGTATTAGTAAAAACCTTTACTTTTGATTGAAACAAATAGTTGTTTATCTTTAATAAATAATAAACAGACAGCCTGATGGGCAACATTAGATCAATAAAAGCATTAGCAGCAAGTGTACCTGCTGTGAGTAAAAGAAGGATTATCATAGATTAACATCAATTAGATCAGGTATGATGATCCGCTAAAGATCATTAAAGTTTCTATCAGCTATAGATCGTAATCCATTAGATGATTTTTAGATCAGCTATAGATTACTGATTAGCTGCAGGATAAACACATCCCTGGATGGATGGAGGGAAGAGTGAAGCACCTTTCTGACCCCGTCCCACTCACCACCACCCACACACACTCACACACACACACACAGTAACACACACTTAATGCCAGGTCTGTTACATAATGTGATGTGGGTGGCAGAATGCAGCTTTCAGAAGAAACAGAACGCTTTCTGCTCAAACTCTGCTGCACTTCCTCAAGAAAAACCACCGACACTCAGTGTCTTCAATCAGACTTCATCAGTCATTTACTGACCGATTTCTTTCACTGATCCAGAACAGATGCAGGAAAAAAACAGTTTGATGTTCATGTAGATGATCATGATGTGATCCACAGACACTCTCGCTCATTCACCTCAGCTCATCCTTATGAATCATAAAATGAAGGTAGCTATGATGAGATCTGGACTGTCTAATCGGTAGTTTTTTAGACTCTGTCCTCAGGACCCACCATCCTCCATGTTTAGGTATTTCCCTGCCTCCACACACCTGACCTACATCAGTGGGTGATTAGCAGGCCCTGGTGGCTGCTGAGTAGGAGGAGAACAATCATTAGATGAAGGTTTGCTGCAGCAGAGACACATTTGGAACATCCAGGACATTAGGTCCTGAGAACTTAGAGGGAAACCACTGGTCTAGACTTTCCCCAGGAGGAAAACAACTCAGTCAGCCTCCAACCTTCCAGGTGTGAACGTCCCAGAAGATTTATCCAGCTTCATCCTGACTCTAAAGGCCTCATGTAACAGGTTAAGAGCTAAAGATCATGGCCTTGTGCCAGTCTGTTAGGAGGGGTTCAAAGAGAAAACCTCTTCTCTCTAGACCCGAGATGGCAGCGGGGGTTAGGTTTGACACATCTTGGATGATGTCTTCTGGACGACTGAGGCCAGTGGGGATGTTTCACCACAAAGTAGAGAGTCATGGTTGGAGGAAACCAAATCCGCACAGACACCTGCGGAGTAAAAAATTTTGAGATTTGTCTGTTTTTAGCCTCACAGGCTCCAAACGAAGGTGATGAGAGATAAGAATGAGTTCACACAGCCTCCTTAATGGCATGAAGGGGAGGACTGTTGTTTTGAGAAGATCCATCTGACCAGTGAAAGATATATGAATCTATCAGGGAATGGTGTTGATGAACTCAAGTTGTTTTTCCTCCAAATGTTCGTGCGTGAGAAAGTTCTTTATGTAGGGGTGGGATAGTTCCAAGGGAGAGTGTGTGTATTGGGAGTTGCTGTATAAATGTATGTACTGAGCTTGCCCCAGTCAGAGCTCTATCTCTCTGTCTGAGGACGTTAAATAAATCTGAACATTCTCTTACAAGAGTCTCAGCTTCCTCCTCACACACCTCAGAACAGTTCTGAAGCACGGTGGTGGAGGAATGACTGAGGACACCTTCTACCCTGCTAGGGTAATGAGTCAGTCTCTGCAGGCCTGCTCTGGTTTCAGGACTGGATGTCCTGGAAGTAATGCTGTGGTAACAGAAATGTCATTAAGTCATTAAGTAAGCCTGGTGTATGTGAGGAGCACCATTTTTTGAGCACATCATGAGGTGATACATCGGTAGCAGAGACAGATCTTTTGGATCAAGGAATCCGGTTCAGATCATCCTGTGGGATGTACCTGTAAAGCCGGATTAGCTTTGGACGCTATCTGTCCAACTACAGACCAGAGGTCTCCTTTCTGAAGGCTGCATTCCCACTAAATGGGGCCTTTAACTTTTTAAGAAAATTGCCCATGTATACGCTCATTTTGGAGGCGGGGGACAACTGGTGACAGATGGTGAGAAAGAGAAGTGAGGCTGCATTACATGATTGGTCTCAGAACTCCGTATCAAACTTTAATACTAACTTCATTGAAAACCCCAGATTGATGTATGTTTACACCTGTAAGCCAAAACTAGACCTGAGGACAGATTCCTCTCACCGAAGTTGAGCAGGTTAAACTTCCCACAGGTCAACAAACTAAGGTGTCAAGGTGTAAGGTGTTCTCAATGATTGGCTGTGACACCCTGACTGATGCTGTAGGGTAGATGCCTTGGCTATACTGGAGGATGATGGAAATTGGAGGTTTAGGAAGGATTCACCAAGGTTCCCTGGTCCCTGATGATGACAGGCTTTATGAACCAATCAGACTCCATAGAACATGGCTGTGGATCTGCTCTGCTGAACGCCTCATCCCTGTTCATCACTGGTTTTGAATGAGAGAATGAATGAGTGAATGGCTTTAATTCAGACAATCAAGTAAATAAAAATGTAACACATGAGAACATTATGGACAATTATTGGTATATATAACTTTGTAATATGTATAATTTAGTGTTTATGTCTGAAAAGGGGAGTAAAGGAGTCAATCTTTATTAATTAGATCCTTTCAGCTTCCAACAGTCTATTACATCAACATTCATCCTAGTTCCTATTTACCTTACTAGTCCAAAAGTTTATCAAGTGAGCAAATAAATTAGTTTATCCGCATAAATTAAATATATCACAGCCAATTCTGAGCTCCATACACTCTCTCTCTCTCTATATATATATATATATATATATATATATAAATTAATATAATGGTTATTATGATTATAGAATGGTCCTCTGGGAACCGTTAACCTTTCATGCCACATTTGGTTGTCATATTTCCTGTTCTGTTCGATCTTTTTCTTACTGCTCTATCTTTCTGATCGTTGAAAGTGCAAAGGTCTGTGTGAATTCAGGAAACTCTTATTGTGACAGTCTGGTCTGCGGTGCTAATTGGTTCCGCCTGCTCTCTTCCAGGGGAGCGTTTTCAGTGGTGCGTCGCTGTGTGAAGGTTCTGTCGGGTCAGGAGTACGCCGCCAAGATCATCAACACCAAGAAACTGTCTGCTCGAGGTGAGAGGCTGAGAACACGTGCCTGACATGATGGAGTCTCTCAGTTTAACACACAGTCCTCACACCTGCTGCTGAGCCACAACCTGTTGCTCCAGAACCAGCTGAACCTTTAGGAACTGGAACACCATTGGCTGACATGACTTATCCATGAGATAAGAAACGAACACAGTTAGTCAGAAGGAGCAGCTGCTCCTTCACCAACAGTGACCTAGGAGAACTTTCTACTTTGAAGAAAAGCAACCAGTTGGAGGGAGAAGCGGATTCATTTAGGAGAGACATGGCAATTAGACCAATTAATGACCAGGTAGAACAATTAGAGACTTTAGACCATTCAGACCAGTCAGACCATTTAGACCTGCTGGGTAATTTAGAACAATTAGACAGTTGGACCAGTCAGTTGGACCAGTTAGACAAACTAGAGCACTTAAAACAACCAAACTACTTAAGCTAGTTAGACCAGTTAGATCAAAGGGATCTGAACTAGAACTTAAACTATATCAACCAGCAGATAAACTTCAGGCCTTCACAGGGCTGAACCAAAAGGCCTGGTTCACTCGGACCTCTCTGCCGTCTAGGTTGAAGGGTCGGATTTATCTCCGTCCTTTAGGTATTCCATCTAAACTGCCTCTGTGGCATGATGAGACGTCTTACCCACATGGTTCTCTTTGCTATTCTGGGTTCTAGATGGCTTAAACCGGGGTTTTAATGGAGGTGTGAAATTGTTGCACATGTGAGAAACCTAAAATAACTGAGCCTAGCAGAACTTTACCTGAACCAGATGTGGCAGACAAAGATCTGTCCCAGAGTCCATCAAGGTAGTTCCATTCTGGTGGACTTGATTGTTTCTGGGTTTTTCTCACAAGATGGTTTTAATTCATTTGGTTCAAAAAAATCACTGCAACTGGGCCATACCACAACCGCGCTTGATCAACCAATTAATATCCTCCAACCAGTGAGCTGAGGGGAAATTAGCCAATCAGGGCGCTTCTAGTAAAGCAGTTAAAATGAGAACATAGTCTAAATGGGCTGGCCCACTGATGAGTGGCCAGGGGTGGCCATAGCCACTCTTACCCAATCATTGGCCACCTCTGTGGCCACCCCTACCATTTTTCCCCCTCTAATAGCGGTGGCAGCAGTAAAACTCTCAAGTGAAATATTCATTTTAATTTTTCATATATTACTTACTGTTTTTTCATGTGTTCATAATTTCTTGACAACGAAAACACAGTGCTTAATTATTCACAACAATATACTAACATTAAAGAAGATAAGTAGAGAATTCATGCTCTTTTCAGAACTAGTTTGTGTTAAATAATGTGTCTCTGCAAGTCATCTAGGAGTCTTCAGTGAAATCATAGATAAATAACAATATTGATAAAAACGTATTGAATAATCAATTTATGTAGATATTTGTACTTGTAAATATCAATTTTATGCAGAATGATTATCGATAAAAGTAGGTAAGTAATGATAGTGGAAAAAATGCCCCAGAACTCAAACATGAAAGTATTGTATCCACTATACCTATTATCTAGAAAGCACGGATGTTTAAATATGTGCATTTATTTGTTAGCAAAGGCAGTAGGAAAGTATAGTTAGTCTTATCTTTGGCTTGAACGTGAGGTTCTGGCGCCTATCCACCTTCGGCCACCCCTCAGTGATCATTGGCCATCCTTTTCTCTGGCTACGCCTCTGCCTCTGTCTCCAGAACCATACGCCAGTAAAGACACTAGGGATTATTTCCAGGAAGGTGGTTCTGAATGAGATCATCCATCCTGGGCGCATAGGATGATTGGACCAGGACCAGTCGTGTTCAGAGTTATTTGGTGGCCTTTAGCCTCGACTGAGGGAAACATCTAGAGAAGGGGAGGTTCCTCAGTAGGTAGAGGTAAAAAAACGACCTTAGGCTGAGTCCGGCAAATGGAGCAAATAACTTTGGATCATTGCAAAGGAACAGAGTGACGTTTGTTCTGGAAATGATCATGAAAAGTCCTGAGAAAGGTTTAACTGGAAAAGAGTGTGAGATGTTTCCAGTTAAACCACTGGGATCCTCTGGACAAGTAAAAACCAGTAGAACCAGTCAGAACCTAGAAGCCCCCCCCACCCCCCACTCAGAGAACAGAGCAGCTGTGAATTCTTCTTCTCTGGGAATATTTTCATATCTCTATTCTGGTTTTGAGATTTCCTCCGGTTGCTTAGCAACAGGCTGCAAAGTTAACAGAAAATTGTGCGTGTGTGTTGGTATGTGTGTTTTGTTACATAAGGAACCTGCAGCTGTTGAACACATCTGAACCATCAAACAGCTGCACCTGACAGAAACTCTCAGACTGGATCCATTATTCTGGATCAATCCAGGTGGGGAACATGGAGAACACTGAGAACCTGGAGAACGTCCATCAGCAGCTGAAACAAACCCTAAACTTCACCATCTGTCCTCCAGTTAAAACCTGGGCAGAACAGCCCAGGTCTGACCAATCAGAGCTTCTCCTCCCTGAGCCCATTAGGCTTCCACTGATGTTTTCTTGCAGACCCTCCTCCCTGAAGCTCCTGCAGAAACAGTCAGCTGTGGAACCAGTAAACTCAGCGGCTCTGTAATAACTGGTAATAACTCAGCCTCATGAAGTTAACGTGTCCAGCAGCCAGAGCGCCTCCTCCACATTTCTGCTCCTAACGAGCTCCAGTTACACAACTGATCATCATGAGCAGCTTATTATTCCCTCTGCATCCTGCAGCTCTTCTCCACATTTTATTGCGGCTGCTGAGAGGAGCGGCGCCGCTTCCTGCTCATCACTCTGACGATGATCAGAGAGTTGCATCAGATCACATCAATCTGAACCTGATTCTGCTCTGCAGGGATTCTGGTCAGAGTCTGTTTATTTAGGACAGATTAATCCTCTGGATCTGATCAGAAGGAGCCACTTTAGAAGCGTTTGTATTCTATCCGATGACCTGCAGGGAGCGCCTGCCTGGAAAACATCCTAAGGACCAAAGGACAGAAATTCAAGCTCAACCCAAATTCATCAGAACAACTTTCCGGAGGGAGGAATATGTTCCCAGTTTCTATGAACAGAAACAGCAGCACAAAAACACTTTTTTCATAGCTGGATGCACACATTCAGACTATCAGCAGCAGCAGGCCGCTCTGACCAATAATCTCTGTTTGTTTTCAGATCATCAGAAGTTGGATCGAGAAGCTCGAATCTGTCGTTTACTGAAACACCCCAACATCGGTAAGTGGTGCCAGAGCTGCTGCTAGAGGAGGAAGTGATGTCATGGTGGACATGCTGCTGATAAGATGATTAAATAATCTTAGACCAAAGAACCTTACTTTTAAATCTCTCGCCACCGTCTGATGATGGTGCTCTACACCTCCAAACTAGGACCCTGTGAGACCTTTAACATCTCAAATTGATGTTATAGAAGATACCTACAGTGATCTTCATCAGTGTCAGGCGTAGATTCCAGAATGCCCTCTCATAACAAATGTCAGATGAACGTTACGTCCAATCCTCTGTGATTAAACATCTATGCTGTGATCATTGTCTACAGTATTTACGTAGCAACAAAATCCACTTCCTCTATCAGCCAACCCTGCTGCACACGTCAACCTGCTGCACTCTGTTAAACTAAAAGCTACAGATATGAATAAGCCTTTTAATGTTCGGCTCAGCTATGATCATTGAAAAATATCTAATAGCTTAATGGAAACATAATGAGAGAGGATGTAAAGCATGCAGAGGACAACCTGGGGATCGACTCAAACGTTAAAACTTTAACACCATGCTTCCTGTTCGACATCTTCAAAAAATCTACTTAAAATCAGCAAACATGTCATAATTAAAGATGGTCCAGCAGTCTGGTTCCATATTGGGTCCAGTTTCATCTGTCTACAGGTCCTATGTTCATGAGTTCTAGTAATTATTACAGACAGAAACATGAGAACTTCCAGCCGTCATACAGACCAGGAAGGAGCTGGCTGTCCCAGAGATGGATGTGTTCTGGTCTGTAATTAACCCCAGAATGAGTCATTATCTGAAAGACCACTAAGAGAGGATGAAGCCAGGTCTTCCAAAACAGCAAAAAGCCAGTTTTCAGTTTGGAAACAAGACTCAGAGACAAAGACCTTGGTCTGTGTTCTGAAGACCATACCATGCTGACCAACTTCATATTTGGTTAAAAGAAAATAAAGAAGCTGAGAGTCTGAGGACACTATTCAGCTGTGAAGTATGAGGTGATGTATTATGCTGTGGGGTGGTCTTACTGCACAACTTGGTTGAAATGGAGGTCTTCTGATGGACATTGCCCCTCAGCATTTTTGCAGATTAGTTACAAAGCATCCATATGGAGGAGTGTTTGTCGCAAAGCTGGTTGTTTAACTTTAGTCTGAGGATGTGACCTTAGCTGCTACTGGGTCATAGCAGGGCGGGATCCTCCCAGTCAGAGTCCTGACCATATATCCATATTGCTCTGCAGCAGTTTGTATGTTATGACCTAGGACTTACTGTGTTCTTATCCGGCTGGTGCATCCTCTGAAGGCCAGATTCGTCGGCTGATTAAATCATACTATGGGGGCGTGGCCTGTTCGGATTCAAACGCTCCTTCAGACTCTTTCCTTCAGTGCAGTGGATAAATGCAGCCTTCTGTTCACTCATTTTAAAGGACAGGTCTGGTGTATCCTACATAGACTTGGGTATCCCTTGATTCATTGCAAGTCCAAACAAGCCGGCTGCTCCATGCTCAGAGGAAAAAGGGAAATGGCGCCAAACAGTTGTAAATATTGTGAGTGCAGTTGAGTATAATGCAAGTATGTGAATAGATCTGTCTGAAATTAATGAAAATAGTTCAGTTATTGAATCAGATATGTGTGGTGACAATGTTTGGTTTACTGAAAGGTTTTTATCTGTCCCTGTGCAAAGGGGTTTGGCTGACATTTAGGCACAGATTACTTTATATCTGCAAAGTGGGAACTACAAAACTGTGAATCTGTGAAAACGGTACTGCTGCTGAAGCTCCTCGACAAGGAAATTAGCACACAGAACAGGGTCAATTGGAACAGAAGCGTACTTGGCCAGAGGCTTGCCCAGCTCGTCTAGAGCTGCATTTCATCTCCTGTTATTAATAGTCTCTAGATAATAATAAATTATTACTTTTTTTAATTTAGTGGGGGAATAATAATTAACACAGTCAGATAAACAGAAATCAAATTAACATTTTGCCATATAAAACAAAAAACTCGCCATCAGAGCAATGTCGAGAGAGGCTGCTGCAGACGAGCTAGGATTAGACCTGGCTGCCATTACCCTCGGAGGTCCACTGGCCGCGGTCCTCTCAACTTCGGAAATGTATTTTTAAAATGACGCATTAAATCGCTAAATGGTAAAGTATAATATTCTCGCCTCAAATGGTCTTATAACGTAGTTTAATAGAACAACAGCAACAGAAAAGACAACTTTTAACTTAATACTCTGAGCTCTGTAAGCGCTCCATTAAAAGTTGAGGCTGCCGCAGGACATGCTGGGACAGCTGTCAAGCTCAAGAATGGACAAGTCTGCTCTGATGCATGCTGGGTAAATAGGGAGGGGCAAGAAAAACATCCGGGGACTTTGTCCGTTCTCGTTTTGCTGTTCTTGTGAATTGGAACAGTACTAGGGCTGAGACTGATGACGTTTCACGAGTACATGAGCGCATGAGAACGCACTAGTACACAAATTGAGAATGGGCCTTATTTTCACGGCCTTGGAAGGACCCAGTACAGGTAGACCGGGTCCTCGGAGGATGCAGCCACTTGATTGGAATACAACCTGAATTTTTAGAGGATCAATAAGGATGACTGATTGATTAATTTGCCAAATACTTTCTGTTCTTTAACTTTGTTTTTCCATCAATCAATCTTCTTCCCCAACTAATCCAACAGGGTCACTTTGGGGCTGATTTCCAGCAGTCAATGGGCCACAGGACAGGTCACCAGGTCACCAGTCCATCACAGCACAACACAGAGGCTACGTTCACACTGCAGCCTGAAGTGACCCAATTCCGATTTTTTTGCCCATATGTGACCTGTATCTGATCTTTTTATAACAGTCTGAACGACACGGATCGGATTTTTTCAAATGCGACCCAGGCCACTTGGATATGTG
>NW_015151891.1:26837-36446 GCF_000732505.1 Cyprinodon variegatus
CCTTCACGTCATTGATACTTGACAAATGTTACTAACCGTTACTAATCTGCGTCCTACTAAGCGGAGGCGGGAAAAACTAACAACCATGGCGGAAGATAACACAGAGAGCAGTCAATGGAGAGAAAGTGAGGTTGCTGACTTAATTCATATTTGGAAAGATAGCTCGATTCAGACCAAACTCGAAGGGTCTTACCGGAACCGGGGGAGGGTCTTTCTTTTTGATCTTCTTAAAAAGATTCCGTTCGTAATGTGCCTGCTCCTGTTGGAGAAGAATTTGAAGAACGCAATATACGCTGCGGTATTACTAGTCATGTTTACTCCCGCAAACACTGAGGACGCTTGCTACATGTGACGTCATCGTGTCCTCAAGTGCGCATGCAGGACACTTCGGTTGAACGCTTTCAGTTCACACAGTAGATCACATACAAGTCGCATATACTTGGAAGTGTGAACGGACACGCAAAAAGATCCGATTTCACAAAAAATTCGGAATTGAGCATTAAGGCCTGCAGTGTGAACGTAGCCAGAGACACACAACCACACACACACACACACACACACACACACACACACACACTTCAACCAAAAAAATCTAGAGACGCCAGTCAACCTAACAGACATGTTTTTGGACTTTTGGCAGAAGCGGGTGTACCCAGAGAGAACCCATTCATGCAGGGAGATAACATGCAAACTCCATGGCAGAACGATCCTGGCCTGAAACCAAACCCGGGACTGTCTCCCTGCAAGGCAGCAGTGCTACAAACTGTGCCCCCCTGCACGTTGTTTTTAACTAGTTAAAAGCTTTTCTCACACAACTGGAGTCAAATTGCAGATTTATAAAGTGTTGCTCCAGCTGTCTGGAATGTGTTGCAGGTTGAATTGCCATTAACTGGTAGGATGAAAGCTGGTGTCAGATACCTTCAGACAACCAGCAGGGTAGGTTCAGCCGGTTAGAAGTTAAAACTGTTTAACGTTTCCTCTTCTGGGGTCCTACTTCTAATGATGCTGATGATGATTAAAGTGGTGGATCGTGATTATGGTAATAGTGAAGATGCTAATAGTGTTGTCAGCCCTCTGGACCTGGTGTTGCTAACGGTAACCAGAATGTGGTAGTTAACACAGCATATAACTGAGGAGATGTCGCCATGGAGATGTCAGAGGAACAGGAGAGTTTCCCTCCTCCATTTACTGCCTACAAGCCTTGTGCTCCTGTTAGAGTATAAAGCCTCCATTCGTCCCGTCTCAGTAATTAACTTTAACAAATGGAGAAGCTGAATGAGAAACATGGTGTCAACAGAGCATCAGCTGAACTAAGGTCCTGGGCTGAAACCAAATCAAGAGTTTCTGTATCAACACTGTTTCTGCAACAGGTGGGGGCCCAGGCATTATCTAGATGCTTCTAGAGACTGACGTTTGTCTCCAACACTTCCACCTTATGAAGGAATCAGGCTGCTATATAATGGAGATACGTCTGAGTGGCACAGACATTGAAAGAAAAAGCTTTCTGTTCAGAGAATCATATTCATGTAGAGATGGATCCCTTATAGCAGCGAGTTCAGTCAAAGCTCTGATTACATCTGAGACCGGAGTCTCACAGCAAATTGGAAATTGATGCTTCCTGTTTAGTAACAGTTTAGGGGAAATGTCTAATGACGGAGAAGCGGCTGAGAGGCCGAGCATCATCATGTCCTGGTCGGTGATGGTGATCTCCTCCAGCAGAGCCAAGGCTGCAATCACCCCCCAAGCAACATCTAGAGATGTTTGATGGTCTTCAGTTGGATCACCATAAAGGCGATCACAGCCAGTTAGGAATGAATCAGCTGATCTAACCCTTAAGATGGGCGTACACTGTGCGATTTTTTTCAATTGTTGCATGCAGCTACATCTCACACTGCGCTTTCGTCGTACAGTGTGACTTCAATGCTCACTATTATATTCTCACAATGTGCGACCCGATGCTTTGTTGCGATCTACCTGCTCACACTGTACGTCTACAAAACAATGTCAGACTAAGCTCCTTAGTGAGATGGCGCTACTCAGACTCGTTTATCCGGAAGCCAAACAAGTAGAAGAGGAATATGAAGCTCACTAGAGTGAAACAGGCTGTCTTGGCAATTTGTGCAATTTTGTGCTGAAAGCCCTAAAAAGAAAAGGTGGCAACATATTTGTACAAAGAAACGGCTGAGCAAACATGGCTACTGCAGTCTGTCAATTTTACAGAAAGAACTCCATTTCACTCGCATCCCTGCCATTTTGTGTTTTCGTCGAGACAAAGAAGAAGAAGAATCCTTGTTTGCCCACTGAGTGATTTGCCCACAACAGCCGACTGAATTTCAAACATGTTTGATTTTCTGCCGACCTCACGATTCCTGATTTGGAGGTGGTCGTGAAAGGCTGAAGGCCCCTTGTTACCCCCTGTGCACAATGTACTACACGATGCACGATCAGGCTGAAATTCTGGCACGGCTGAAAAGTCAGCCCGAAAAGGGCAAAAAAATCGTACAGTGTAGGCCCGGCTTTAGAGGACAGAAGGACCTTGCTTAGTTTCCATGCATGTTGTGCAAACTGATGACTGTTTACATCTAATTGTGTCAAATAGCGGAATGTTAGCTGTTTGCATCTGTCCGAGGTTGTGTCTAATTTTAATTGGGTTAAAACCATAACTTCAGTTTTGAAGCTCACTGAGTTAAAATCAGATGAATTGGGGTCAAATTTTGAAGTATTTAAGTTAGTTTGATTCATCTATAGTTTATTACTGTTAACGTTAAAAAGAAGCAGTGAATACAGACTTCAAAGGGGAGCCCTGATAAGTCATTTGGACTTGGAAAGTGTGTCTAAATGATTTCTAAGGAATTTAAAGATAACTGCCACAGGGGCAGAACTACCATGGGGCAAAATTTCAGATGTTGGATTTGTGTTGTGATTTGAGTTGGTTTTCTTAGGATCTCTCAGGCAACAGCAACCTTAAAGAGATCAGGAGGAAGTCAGGCAGAACCAAGTACAGACAAAAAGTAAAACTTTAGGCTAACTGCCTCAGTCGAAACAAACTCCAACCCATCACCCTGACAGCCATCCCATTCTCTGCAGGATAACTACGCTCTCCTCAGAGGGCCTCACTCTGAGACTGCAGAGGAAGGAGGCTGGTCGAGTGGGTTTCTCAGTCAGCAGAAACTCAATGTGAGAACGACTAAGGGGAACCAATGGGAAGATATACAAGCTTTGTTTTCTCTCCTTTTTATGGCATTTAGCTGCAGAAGGAGGTCTGACATCATTTCTAAAGTAATTATAGAATAAAACTCCTCAAACACTTTGCTGGAACAGATCAGTAGGAAGATTCTGTGCGGTTTCTTTTCCATCTTCATCACAGAGAACAGCTGATTGCACAGGCATGCAGCACCACACATGCAGAGCCTTTGAGCAGCTTGAAGGTGAGGTTGTGGCATTATCTCAGGGATAGGCAGGGAGCTACAGATACATAGTTTGCTGTGTCGCTGCTGCTACACATTGGTTGTGTAAGCTCCATCTGGATGTTTGCACGAGGTTTCTCTGTGTCAGAACTGAACAGACTTGAAAACTCTTCCAGATTGTATCTTCTGTACTTTAAACATAGAAAGTTTCTTTACTTTTCTTGCTACATCCGACTCTCCTTCATAGCTGTAGACTGCTGGTCTTTTGGCTGCACTGGTATATTATGGAATATATGTGAATAGAATAATGAAGGGTAAATTATAACAAAGATGGGAAATCATCTAAGTCGTCGGATACTATTTGCCATTAGATGAACTGGACATTAAAGACTAAAGCTTTGACCATCAGCTGGAGGTTTCTTCCTGCTCAAAGGTAGTTTTCCTCTCCACTGTCGCTACAAGCATGCTTGGTATGAGGGATTGCTAATGAGTTGATGTAAATAGCCTTTTTTTACTTAGATAGAAAACTTTGAACCAATCTGACTGTATAATCTGGTTCAATTCTCTCTAAGTGGTGACCAGAGATGACATGTTCTGAATTGGAGCTATAGAAATAAACTGAATTGAATTGATTCTGAGATATCATAGCATATCTCAGTTTTTATTCATTTATCTTTTTGGTTTATTCCTGTGGGGGGGGTTTTCTAAGGTTCGGGCCCTGTTTCTATATCAGAACTGATTCTCATTTAATATGGTCAATTTGAGGTAAATTTTTCATTTAAAAAGAGCCTTAGGCTGAAACTCTCTCCTGGCCCGATGAGTTCTCTTTGTTCTGGACTCTCTGGGTGTCGGCTGACTAACTGCTCCAGCTATTTTCAGTGGAAGAAACCAGGAAGTTTGTGACTCATGTTATACCTGCTGGTTGAAGTAATTTCAGAACTTCTTTATCAAACACCTGCTCTAATAACTAGATTACAATCAGTATTTCTACACCATCTTCTTCATAGAGCTCAGTGACTAATCACCTGGAAAACCCAGAAGTGTTTTTTAACTCTTCTACATCCCTTGCTATTATCTCAGGTCGGGTTTTAGAGACTTTGTGTCTGAAGAGGCTTTAGTTTATTGAGGGTTGCAGTTATGTGTTTCTGCTGTTGTGCAGATGTTACATAACAACATATTGGACTGCAAGGCTCTGTGCTCCACATTTAGCCATTTACACGCTGTTGGTGGTGAGCTAAATGTTTGCCACAGCTGTGCTGGGGCTCACTGATATGTCATGACCAATGGGCCCTTTAACAATTAATCTGGCAATCCACTGGTAACACGACAAACCTAAGCTGGCCATAGAGAGGTTCCCGAGGAGAAGGAAAGGGCCTGTTTTCCAGATTGAAGCTTAATTTGTCCGCATGGATAGTGTCAGTCATGGTACAATAGACCCAGGACTGAACAGCATGGCTACAGCTGGTTGGTAGGCACTGCTTACACGGCCCAACACCCCGTCCCAGACAAGGAAAGATGCCCAGTGTCTCCTCCAGCCATGTTGATGAATTATTGTTTAGGTTGTGTTAAATGGGTTTTTCAGTGTTTATTTGAGTTTTATCTATTGAGGGTGAGCCAGCTCTGTGGTTAATTGTATAGTCAGTGACATCACACAGGAAATATTGAGCATTAGTCTTGTGGTGGACCACAAAACTAATAATCAGTTTACTTTAATTAGCAGCCGTTTTGATTCCACTGCCATGCCTGCTAATTAGCCACCTAGCTCCGCAGTACCTGCAGCCTTGATGTAAATGTCATGTTCAAAGCTAAAGCTAACTAATCAATTAAAATAGTATTCATGGATATTCTTCAGGATGCTGTACCAATTTCACTGCAGGGAAGGGGTTAAGTTAATACCAATGATGACTTAACAACAGTTTGAGAGCTCCGTCTCCAGATTGTTTAGTGTTCCTGTGCAATGATAAGCTGGGACCATTGTATTCTTTATTCAGAAAACTTTATTTATAAAATTGTATTATATACCAGTCTTTTGACATTAACATGTGGATTTAATGTATGGGGAAGTTTATCGTTACCTTTGTTTACTTATCCTTACCTTATAATTAAAACCCTACACAGTATAAAGAGATAGAGTAGATACCTCATCTTGATCCCTGATAAAGAGCTGCTTTGGCCAGAGGTCCTGTATGAACCTAGCAATCAAAGCAAGAGCCAGCTCCTTACAGTCTCTCCTTTCTTTGCATGTAATCCGAGTCGAAGGACTGTTTTCACACCAGGGATTGGTCAATAACGCTTGTTAGCTCTAACATCCGAATGAAGATACCAGGACAGAGTAAGAGGATCTTCCCAAAGAGAAAAAGCTCCTCCAATGGATCCAGTGATGCATCTCATCATGCTTATTTCAATTCAGAGCTATTAGCAGACCTTCTTCTATAGGCCCATTTTCTTCCCATATAAGCAAGATAGATTATGTGCAGCTACTTCCTGAATCTGGAAGTGAGCAAGAAGACAGCTGGCCTGCACCACCATCATGGCTGGATCCAGTGATTGCAGGGCTGCACTGAAAAAATTTGATTTATTGGGTGAATATAAAAAAAATTATTTAAAGATTTTTCATCCATTCATGATATGCTAAATGAAATAAATGTAAATATGCTATTTTAACATAATATTCTACTATTTTATTAGTCGAACATAATATGCATTTGTTGGGCAAACATACAACATTTTTTTAAAGTATTTCCACCCAATTATAATATCCTCATTTGGCAAAAGACAGTTTTGTTGAATTAATTAAAGCAAACAGGCTGAGTAAACAAAAGCTGGCTTTATTGCTAATTACAATGGGTAAAGCCAACATCTATTTTCAAGATTAGTTCAATTTATATATCCAGGCTTTTTTTAATTGTGTGTTACACAGTTCCATGGGATAGATACCAGGGGCAGAGCTTCAAATGAGGCTTGGAGGAACATAGTCGTGAATACGTAGACACCCCATTGGACGTTGCCGGCAGCTAGTCTCATGGGCCTAGAGGGCGGCCATCTTGGGTCAGACCATAGTTACGACAGCTGCTGTCAGAATGAATAGGAGGCGCTTCAGATCCCATTTTAATCACAAGGAAGTCAAGTCAAAGATAATGTCACAATAATATTTTAACTGTTAGAGCACCTTAAAAGAACAAAACACACTTTACAATGACCCTATATATATATATATATATATATATATATATATACACAAAGAAGTAGGAACATATCCTGTTGAATCCAAGTAGATTTAAGTCCAAAGGGACTGTAATGAGAAACCTATACACTCCATTTACTTGAACTTCAAACAAGACAACAATCTCAATCCTTGTTAACCCAGAAATATATATTTTAACAAGGAACAGAAAGTTTTTCCACATTTTGGCAACAATTAGGAGCATTAATGCCTGAACAGCTCCCCACCTGCCTCCCCGACATGACTCTGAGATACTTTAACTATTTAACACCCATAACTGTTACCCTACAAATATTAATGTCAGGTTTTTAGCAGGTGCACTTTCTTAGAAACCGCTGGTCATCGAGCCTCATGATGGATTTCTGCAGATCTGAGGTCAGTGTATAAACTGCTGGTGCATTACCCAGCTTATTAAGGGCCTTTGAGAATTGACTTTACCAACCCATTCTTCCTGGATCCTCCAAGGCATTAGGCTGTTTGGTGACACTCATATAGCAGCCTTCACTTTGATGATTGTGAGCTAAAACAAGACATTCCAACAACCTAACAGGGCCTATTCAATTCCACAAGCATAGACTGCTTTGCAGCTCTTCATGTCATTGTGGACAAGAAACAGAAGAAGAGATGAGGTATCAGGTGCATCCCCACTAGGGGTGTGGGAAATAATCATTTTGGCGATATATCGTGATATTCGCCTTCCCGAAATTATATTGATCTTTCACTTCCTAGTATTGATTTAAAAAAAGAAAACCTGGTTACCTAAAACAATGAGGGAAAATGGGCTACCTCTGCACCACCACTCTGGCAGAAGGCGCTGTGCGGCAAAGATGGCACTCTTTGCTGTGCAACGCAACGCCACATCTGTAATTGAGGTAGTCACAGTGGAAGACGGCGACTGACTCAAACCCCAAACAACATAGATATCAAAATAACTATCAGTATCTTCTGATGAACATATACGTCACTTGCTTTTTATCTATTCATTTTATTTTGATAGCTGGGAAAAATATGTCAATATACAGTGATATTGCAATATCCTGATTATATTGTATCGTGATCCAAGTATTGTGATACGTATCACGACCCCCATGCCAATACTCACCCCTGATCAACACTTGGTCACTGCACTAAGATCTCCTTACCAACACTGATGGTCACATCGATTTAAGATGTGAAGGGAAGAGTTAGCCATGAAGAGGGAAAGAAGGAAGAGGCAGATGATGGGTGACAAGTGGAAGAGAACGAAGAGGACGATGAGAAGAAGCAAGAAAAGTGAAGTAGGAAACACCATAAAACAAAATTAACTAGATTGTTCAAAGGTGCAGAGGGAATTTTCAGGATTGGCTTTGATTTGAAATAGGTCTTTACAGAGAATTATATGAATCTCTAGGAATCCAAGGATTAGGGCCTAATCTGGACCTTTTGATATTTGAAAACAGCCTGGAAAACTGTTAGCTTCAGGTTTAGCTTGTAGTTCAAGATACAGCTTTGGATGCTTTTTGTTCTATCATACTTACTTTAAATTGTATATGCTGTCTATTTAGAAATCCTTTATGAATCTATCATTGAATACACACACACACTTTGTATAGTGACTTTCCATGGACAGCCATTCATTTTGCATTAATTTGTATCCTTACCCTACTTCTACCAATTACCAACCTAACCCTAACCCAAATTTAATTCACACCTCAATCCTTAACTCAACCCCCAAAACCAGAAAAGAACCTCTACTCATTAGTTTACTCCTACAATTGAGAGTATCTTGAAATGATTATCCACGCCTTTGTGTCTTCCCGTTTAGACTACTGTAAAAGTCTTTTCTCATGTCTAAACAAAAAGTTGTTGTTTCATCTTCAGCAGGTTCAGAACTCTGCGGCGAGGTTACTGACACATACAAACAGAACGGCTCATATTACGCAGATTCTAAAAGCTCTTCATTGGCTCCTAGTGTCTTTTCGGTTCCAGTTTAAAATCCTGGTGCTGACCTTTAGACAATTCACAGTCAGTCCTACATTAGAGACTTTTTGTGCCCTTATACCACCTCTCAGAGGCTGAGGTCTCAGGACCACAACCTGCTCATGGGCCCTCGTGTTTGTTACAGGACCAAGGGAGATTGCTCCTTTCAGGCGGTCACACTCTGGAACAATCTCCTGCTTCCCTTGCGCTTGCTTGATTCTGTTGATTTTTTAAGAGCGAACTGAAAACCTATTTGTTTAAGAAAGCATTTTAATTCTAGTAGATTAGGGGTTGTTTAATAACCATGTCTTTTGCGACTGTAAATGTATTTTTATTTGTATTTTAATTTTATGAAGCATTTTTTGACCTCTATGTTTGCGAAAGGTGCTATATAAAAAAAACAATACTTACTTACAAGTAACTTGTGAGTCCCTATAACGTGGCATATTCCTGGGAAATTGGCCTGTCCCCAGAAGGTAACCAATAAACGCCCGCAAGAAGTTAGTTAGTTAGTTAGTTAGTTAGTTAGTTAGTTAGTTGGTGTCATGATGGGTTTTCTTTGAGTAAAGCCCAAGATGCAGAACACTCACGGAGGCACTGGTAAAAGTCCAAGGAGTTTATTTAAAGACAAGCACATGGATTATAATGAAAACAATACAGGCAGGGGGCTGGTTCACTGGGGTCTGTGCAGGGAAAGGGAGAAGGCAGGATTTGAGCTTCCAGCTCACAGCAGGGAACAACAGGGGAAGATCTTCATGGGAACCTCTAGGGAAACTCCACAGAGAAGTCGTCAGGTTGCATCCAAGTAGAAATCTTCGGCTTGGCTCACCAGGGCAGATTAGCTGGCTAGGCTTTCCAAGAGCTTCAGGCTTGAGACTGGTTTCCTGAGATGCAGCTCCTCCAGAGCTGCAGACCAGAGACTGGGTTCCAGTGAGGGTGCTCTTCCTGAGCTTCACAAGGAGACAGGCGGTTAAGCTCTTCCTGAGCTTCACAAGGAGACAGGCGTTTAAGCTCGTCCAG